>NC_133769.1:182535324-182645134 GCF_003597395.2 Chelonoidis abingdonii | reverse complement strand
GGCTAACATACCTGTTTCTCAGTACTTTACTGTAGCCATCTGGCCTTGCCCCATAACACTATATTACTGTGAAATTTGTCTTATAAAGAAATCTGAGGTCCCCCGAATGTCCAACTAGGATTTTTTTTTTTGTGTATGTAGAATCTTGCTTCAAGAAACTTGGCTATTTCCTGATTAGTCATTTATGGATGATGCCTATGGTATCAGTTCTAGACTAAAGTTCAGATAAAATTTGGTTAAACAGCCTGTGATGGGGGAGGGGAGCTCTACTCAGACAGCACTGCCTCCTGGCAATCCTGGGAATTACCTCTGCCAGAATGAAGCTCCTTCCAGAAGTCACACTCCACCACTCTGTTTCTTCCTCTCTGCAGCCACTCTCATATACCAGGAACTGCAGCCTCCTCTTCATGACTCAGCCTTCTACCTAGGTCACTCAATGGCTTCCAGTGCAAAGTCTTCCTTCAGCAATCCTGGGCATTCTTCCCATTTACTGCCCCATAGTGCCACTTCCTCAGTGACGGACAGGGGAAAACGAGGCCTACCGTACACTCTGGGTTCCAGCTGAGGGGCCGTCTAGGTCTGTTCCCTCCTGGACCTTAGTATCCTTTCCCCAATGCCTTTCCTTACCATCTGGCATCCCCCCCACCAGTTTTACCACTCCAAGGGAGCAACTGTAGCCCACATGTGTCTGCAGCCTCCAGACACTCCTCCCTTCTTCCAGGGAGTAACTTCAGCCTTTTGCAGCCATACTCTGTGCTTCCAATTTCCCATCTTTATACATGCCCCAGCTCCTTCCACCCCAGCAGGGCTCCATCCCTGAGTCACGGGATTGCTTAGCCACCTGATTCCTCTCAGCTGCAGAATGTTGGGTTAATTCCCCTTCCCCAATCTACATTAACTCTTTCACAAGCAATGTGGGGGAACACAGCTGCACTTCTTAATGTTTCCAAAATGAAAAACATCTCTAAAACTTCTGAAGTTCATCTCCCACTAGTCACTACTAACAAATTATCCGGTCTGAGAAAATTAGATTTGTTAGGATTTGTGACTTAAACAAAATAAAATCCCAGGTCCATTACAACATGTTATCACTGTGCATTCACTGTAGCCATTTTTAAAAGTTAATTTCTCTGCAGCATTTAACTATGTTTAGTTTATGAGATCAGCTGTTCATATTCCAACATTTATAGTTAGCAAAAAGCTGCTGAGCTATAGGACCATGTTTGGTAACAAGCATTCTTTATTATTCTGAAGTAGCCAACATTTAAGTTATTTACTGTTACAAACCAATGGAAGAAGAGAAGCTGCTATATGATCTACTGCACTGGTAGTCAGGATATCCACCAAACTCTAATTCCGATTCTGCTTTGGAATTTTTATATGGCCTTGGGCAAGTCACCACCTCAGTGAGTGTCTGTCTGAAGATCAGTAAAACAGATAACATTTACCTACATCCCAGAGATGGCCTCAGCATTCATTAGTTATTGTTTTAGATATACATACATCAGTAAATGAACATACTAAGACTAACATTTTCAAACTTGAGTAAATACATATTGCTATATAAAATGGCTATAGCTATATAAAAATGGCTTATCATCAGAGACATTGAGATCCCACAGCTCCCACTGACTTTAGCAGGTCTCTGGACTAAGTGGATCCTAAAGCAGAATTGGGGTTTAAGGCATATAAGGGCCCACAATCTTCTCTTAGGTAACTCAAGTGTCAGATTTCATCCCAAAACGGAGAACTGAACACACTAATTTAGGCAACTAACTTTGGAAATAGAGTTTCCCACATATCTAGGCACATCAGGCCATTCTTTCAATTTTTTTTTAAATACGTTTGAAAAATTATTCTCCATTTTAATCTGCCCCCATTTCAAATTTAGTTATTACAACTCAGCTATGTCCTGAGGAAGTCCAAGGAAAATTCAAATCAGCACTTTCAAAACCCTGGAGGGAAGAATACCAGATATTATGTACTGGATGGGATCAAGGAGTATCAGTAAGTCTCTGCATTGCTATGTTTTATACTCATAGTAAATCAGTTATCTTGTTTAAGCACTTGGGCTTAATTCAGCCTTGCTGGTTTAGGGAGATGCAAACTCCCTCCGCGCAAGATTTCACCAGAGCTCCAGAGATGCTCAACTGGTGGAGGCTACTGTTGGGATGTACTGGACATTCCCCAGGTACCCTAACTGCACCTCCTTCCCAGCCTGTACCCCTCCGTAATAAATGAAGATACTGATGCCTTGAATACCTCTTCCCTTATGGGTAAACTTTCTGCCTCCAGGAATCCTCCACCAGGGTCTGCACTAAAGGAAGTGACTCTGATCCCTGAGCTTCACTTTCAACTACTTACCAGTCTTGGGAAACATTTATTGTGGCTACGCTACAAAGCAATAGAGAATATCCTTTAAGTAATGTGGTTATGCTACTTCAGCTATAGTAACTTATTTTGCAATCTGCAGAAGGGCTCTTACATCACATTTTTCACCAATAAATATTAGGAAAATATGCATACTGATTGAATTTAAAAGTTGATTATTCTGATATGAACTATGCATTAATTTAATAACTAGTAGATAAAACAGACAAGACATCAGAAATATTGCTTGTTTAAATTTAATATTGCTTTAAAATACTGATTTTGGAAAGGGATTATAGGGTATAGATCAGGCACTTAAAGTGCCTTCAAGATCGGGGTTCATTAGCACTCCTCTCTCCACCTCTCCTACCTGAAAAAAATATCTTGGGAGATTTATAGCTTGATGTTTAAGATAATTTTTTAATCAGGAAGGTGAGGTGTTCACACATTCTGTATTTATTCATCAAATGCCTAATGGTGAGCAGGTCAAATGCGTTAGACAATTTTGCAAATGCCTTCCTCTTTTTTTTTTTGTAGTTAGTTGATCTTCCCTTGCATCTAAGTCTGCTATAATGTAATAATTCTTCTTCTTTCTAGAAGCCAACTATCTCTCTAGAGTAGAAGTCTAGTATCTCAGGAGGCATAAGGGTTCAAAACTACCCAGATGTTCTAATAATGCATTTGTTCTTTTAACAAGTAGCATAGAAGGATGTGCTCATCTGAGTGTTACTGTTCCTGAGCTTGCAGTCCTCATGAAAGCAAAACTTTCACATTTTCTGTATGAGGATTAAAACCACAGCTCAAGAAAGCCTTTAATTTTGTAATTAAATCCTATTGACTTCTGTGGGATTTAACATGGGCTTAAGTGCTTTCCTGAACCAGAGTCTAAAGGACCAGATATGCTGTCTATACCATAGAAATCATAAACACGTAGAATTGGACAGGACATCAAGAGGTCCTCTGGTCCAGCTATCTACAATGAAGCAGGATCAAGTACACCTTGACGCTTCCTGACAGATGTGTAGCTTGTTCTTAAAAACCTCCAATGATACAGATGGGGGGAGGGATAGCTCAGTGATTTGAGCATTGCCTTCTAAACCCAGGACTATGAGTTCCATCCTTGAGGGGGCCGCTTAAGGATCTGAGGCAAAATCAGTACTTGGTCCTGCTGGTGAAAGTAGGGGGCTGGACTCAATGACCTTTCAGGGGCCCTTCCAGTTCTATGAGATTTTATATATGTCAGCCACCTCAGCTATTGGGAAGCTGTGGGAAATCCTACCAGTGGCTGGAAAGGGCTGGACTAAAAGACAGCACTGAGGCACTGATCATAGCAGCACAGGAACAGGCACTGAGCACCAGATCCATTTGAAGCAGGGGTCACCAACTAGAGAGGACCCAAGGTGCAGACTGTGCAGAGAGGCCCTCAGAGAACAGTTCCCAACACAAGTGGCAGGATGTTAAGATGCAGCAGGAACAGCATACCACTGAACGGGCACAACCAAGTGGCCTGGCATTGTGTACAGGCACATCGCATCAGCGTTGGGGCTAGGACCCTCCCAAGACCAGAGATGGAGATTCAGCAGAAGGTTGTGGAGAATAGCAGGCTTAAGATTCTGTGGGGACTTCCAGATCCAACGGGACAGGCAGTTACTGGCCAATCAACCACGTCATCGTGGTGGTAAAGGACAAGAGCAAAGACACGGTGTGATAGATCCTAGCAGTGCCAGTGACAGCAACATTCAGGAAGAAGGAAATATGAGAAGCTGGAGAAGTACCAGGGCCTGAAAGAGGAAACAGGAAGGGATGTGGAAGTGAAGGCCAAAAGTGGTCCCATTGTGTAGGAGCCCTCGGGCTGTGCTCCTTAAGCTGGGTTGAGTGCCTCCACAGATCCATCGGAACAACATCAGAGCTTCTCGTCCGAAGAGTGCAGTGTTAGAAACAGCTAAGATACTGCGCAGAACCTCAACTCCCAGGCTCTGGTAAGGACCCGATGTTGAGGAAGGACACATACCACGCCATAGGGGTGAGAGGGGAATTTTTTTTTTTTATATATATATATAGTATACTATATAATATATACACACAGCACACACACACCAGACACACCACACACCCACAACACACAGAGAGAGAGACGAGAGATACTTTCCACAACTCCCTGGAAAAGCCTATTCCTAAGCTTACTAACCTTATAATTAGAAGGGTTTTGTTCTAATCATCTAAATCTTGATTAGTGTTTATAGCTCATTACTTTCTTATCCTGCCTGTGGACCACTGAGACCACTCAGACACGAGCCATTGAGCCAAATTCACTTGCCTTTAATATACCAAGGAGCTAAATGTACTACTATAATATCTCAGGCCAATCCACTTGTGTGTTAACATCTCCTTGATCCTCTAATTCTGTTGTTTTGCCTATCTATTCCTGTTACTATTATATTAACATTAGACAATGTCCAGGAATTAAATAAGCCTGAGCAAAGTGGTGTTAATGTTAAAACGGGGTATTGTGACAAATTCCTCCTCTACCCATTTGGGTCCTTACGCTTATCTGGTGGATTGTTCACCTCAGGACTTCCGCCTCTTGTGGATCCCAGTCTGGTTCCAGCTACTCCTGTGTCTGATCAGGAGGTTGGGAGTTTGGGGGGAACCAGGCCCGCCCTCTACCGGGTTCCAGCCCAGGACCCTGTTGGATCACAGCTGTCTATAGTGCCTCCTGTAACTCCTGGGCTACTTTCCCATGGCCTTCTCCAAACACTCCTCTTTATCTCACACACAGGAACCTTCCTCCGGTTGTCTGATTATATGGTTGGGATTGACGGAGGACATAGCATTCTCTCTCTCTCAGCTCTTTACCTTTTTCTCCCAGTCCTCTAACACAAGCCTTCTCCTCTGGCTCCCCTTGCCTGACTGAAGTGAGCGCCCGTTTTTAAACCCAGGGGCCCTGATTAGGGCCTGCCCTGATATTGGTGCAGTGTTCTAATTAAACGTAGCTATTCCACTGCCTTCTAGAATCTTAAATTGGCTCCAGGTGGCCCTTGATTAAACCTGGAGCAACTGCCATTTGGTTACCGGGTACTAGGGATTTGTTTAGCCTGGGGTTACATACCCTGTTTTCTCAGTACTTTACTTGTAGCCATCTGGCCTTGCCCCATCACAGTATTCAGGCATTAGAACTTCATGGAAAAACTAAGCAATGTTACTAGTATTGTTTTCACTTATCTATTTCTATGTTAAAGTGTAATGGCAGGCATTTACATTATGTAATACATCTTTAACTCGAAATTGTTAATTAAAACAATTGGCCATTGGTTGAGTAAAAATACTTGTCTTCAGAAAGACAGCTATATATGATGATTCAAAGAAGATCCCTTGATCTTGGTTTGAGGTGCAAAGAGCAGAGCAAACTCAAATCAAAAAAGACAGAGTCCCCAGAAGAGTATTCTGGGTAACCCTGAAAGAACTTTTTGGGAATAAGCACGAGATTGTAATAATCTGAAAAATCATGGATTCAAATGTTGACTCACTTTATATTTGTACGGGCTTTAACCTCTGAATAATTCTTGTGACTTTTTCCTGAACAACATAGACCAATAGTTACTTAGAATTGCGCTGCCAACGCCTAGCTTTGTCTTTGTGTAAGATCTGGTTATATTTTAATTTTAGGTTAAATGACTTTCTTGTTCTATTGGGACAGATGAAAATCTCGGATTGATGGAGTGGATTTTTGGTTTTAATAACCTTTAATCAAATGTCAGGGTTGTGTCTCAGTGGCAATGAGGTGCAGGCATCTAAGTGGGCTGGTTGTGATCTCATGGTTAGACTAATACAGTGTCCGAGGAATTCATAAAATACCACGGTTGGAAGGGGCCTCAGGAGGTCATCTAGTCCAATCCGCACTAAACCATCGCCAGCCAGGGCGTTCATCAAGCTGACTTGAAAACCTCTAAGGAAGGAGATTCCACCACCTTCCTAAGTAACCATCCCAGTGCTTCACCAACCCTTCTAGAGAAAATGTTGTTCCTAATATCCAACCTAAACCTCTCCCACTGCAAACTTGAGACCATTAACTTACTATTGTCTTGTCTTCTGTATCACTGAACAATCTAAGATCCATCCTCTTCGGAACCCCCTTTCAGGTAGCTGAAAGCAGCTATCAAATCCCCCTCATTCTTCTCTTTTGCAGACTAAACAATCCCAGTTCCCTCAGCCTCTCCTCATAAGTCATGTGCTCCAGCCCCCTAATCATTTTTGTTGCCCTCCGCTGGACTCTTCCCAGTTTTTCCACATCTTCTTGTAGTGTGGGGCCCAAAACTGGGCACAGTACTCCAGATGAGGCCTCACCAATGCCAAATAGAGGGGAATGATCACATCCCTCAATCTGCTGGCAATGCCCCTACTTATACAGCCCAAAATGCCGTTAGCCTTCTTGGCAACAAGAGTGACTCGTATCCAGCCTCTCGTCCACTGTAACCCCTAGTATCAAGTTCACATTTGATAATGGCTTGGTGAAATCTAATTATACAATATATTACCAGTATGGGGTGTCTGCCCTTGTTTTGTGACAGGCGGCTCTGGGATACATATTCACAGTGGTGTACCACTCCAAACAGCATGACACTGCCTTCAGCAGAGAGAAGAATCGATCACCATTCTTTTTAGCCCTTAATGTATTGGAAGGCTTACCAGGTTACCCCTCAGCCTTCTTTTTTCCAAGACCGAACATGCCCATTTTGTTTAAACCTTTCCTTGTTGGTCAGGTATGAAGTATTCAGACTTCATGGTGCATTAAATATCAATATTTTGTTGAGAATCTGATTTATAATCAGATCTGAGTGTTTTTATCTATTTTTTGTTCTTGTTTTAGTATTTTACTGTGCTTCAGAAGCAGGAAGAGAAAAACATTAAATCTGATTGTGCACAAGAACTGAAAGACTGCCATTTTCAGTACCCGAATTCAATGAATGCAAGGGTGTAATTTGTATAGCAATGTATTAGAAAAGCATGTGCAGGAATCCCATTATTACTTTAAACACCCACACATCTTGTAAACTAATAATGGGATTTGTGTTGTATCTTCTGTACACTGTTCAAAAAAAAATTTACCTTACAGCTTCCACTTTTCCCTTTAAAATCTTAATCAAGCAGCTGTCATTTCATATCCTTCTCTACGCATTTTATTCTGCTTCAAGTGGGCCAAATTACTTGGAGATAGAACTTATCTAAAGATAAAGGAGTTCCACCACGGATTAGTTTGCCCCAGGTTAAAACTAAAACTATGGCATTATCATACCCTGGGATAAAAGAGTCTATGCATGTGTGCAGGGCCGGCACTTCCATTTAGGTGACCTAGGCGGTTGCCTAGGGTGCCAGGATACGGGAGGGCAGCAGGCTGCTCCGGTGGAGCTCCCATAGGCGTTCCTGTGGAGAGTCCACTGGTCCCGCGGCTCTGGTGGACCTCCCGCAGGCATGCCTGCGGCAGGTCCACTGGAGCCGCGGGACTGGCTTGGAGTGGCGAAATGGCTAGATCCAGCCCTGCGCCTAGGGCACCAAAAACCCTGGCACCACTCCTGCACGTGTATACACCTACACATACAAAATATGTATGTCTTCATAACTGATGTCAAGGCCTGTATAAAAGTTAATTGCTGGAATTTTGCTAATGCAGGAATTGTGTTAATTTTTACCTTTGTGTGGTTCTCTTTTTGGCATTTATATTTAGAAAATGTAAAAAGGAGAGCACTGTAGGGAGGATTTTTCCATGATAAAGATTAGTGCTAAGAACAGAACACAGCCCTACTATGTGCAGGAACGAACATTTGGAATCTAACAGATCCATACTTACTACAGCTACACATCCTGCCAACACCCTCCTGCTAGGGACCAGGTCCTGCAACACTTATTCCTATGAACAGTCAGATGGGTAATTGTGTTGAAGTTAATGGGACTAGACAATTAAGGATGTGCAGAATTGGGCATCCACTGTTCTGCATACTACATTTAGGATGCAAGAAAATTAATAGTGAGATTTAATAAGGGTTTATAAGCCAGTAGGATTTAAGTACATGCTTTAAAATTAAATGTGTGTGTCACAGAGCACTTCAACTACCCAACAAACCATGCTGCCTGGCCTCTTTTCATGGTATCCCAGTCACAACACACACAGAATCGCTTTCTCTTCTACCATATGCACAGTTAATTTTCTGTTTCCAGAAAGGACAGAGCACAGGTATACAGCAGGCAGAGCCTTTCACAAAGCTTCTCACATCCACCCAGTTCACTCTGAGACCCACAATTACAACCCAAGTGTCAGTAATCCCCCTAACAAACTGGTTAATTGCCTGCAGCCTTCTCTGTGCTGCAGCAACTTCAGTGACCAGGGTGCTACAGCTAGCACTCTGTCACACCCTGATTAAGTGCTTTCCCTGAATACAGATGGCCTTAAGCACATTTGTGCACTGGATTGACTCAGGGCCTCAGTGATCAGATCTGTTGTGCAAGAAGATGTCATTTTACATTCACTTTTAAGTGTAGATCTCTTCTGGCCATTAAAGATGACCTGGTAGTCTTTGACGGTGCAGTGGTGAGAGACTTGGTATAGTTGCCACATTTCCACTTGGGTGATATTATTTCCCTTCAGTTTAAGTCAGACACCATACTCTATCACTTCCTGTCCTAAATCATTGGGCAATATTGCTGTAGGTAGTTAAGTATTTGCTGTGCTTCATCCCAGAGGTAGCTGTATTTCAGTGACAGGTAACAAGTCATTAACGGAACAGCTAACATCCGCTATCCATCTCACAGTATGACATGAGGCTTAATGTTGAAAATCCCTTTAAGATGCTCTGAAGAAAAGGGCTATGAATATTGTTATATTTAATGTTATTTTCATTATGAAATGCAGTATACGAGAATGCACACGATTGAGACAAGTGGAATTATTAGAAGGTACAGTATAACATTATACTGGAGCGCCTATGAAAAGATATCACTGTTTCCACAGTTGCACTTTTTCCCTTTTCACTAGGCATTTAGCAATATTTGACCAGGTTATCACATAACTCAAGTCTTGTCTTAGTTGGCAGGTTATGTTACCTGGCAGCTCATGACTCATGCAGACCATTTTCTACTAACTTTGTAATAACCATTTCAAAAAAAAAAAAACATTCCCTGTTGATTCAATCTGCTTCCTCAAAATGCAACATAAATACCTCTTCTCCAGCACACAAGTATCTGAGCCCGAGTTTGTCAGCAGGCTAGACAGCCAACAGCAATGCATTCTTTCTACTGGATGTGCCACCAAAAATCACATCTCACATGGAAAGTAGTCCACTCACTGTATGTAAATTTAGTCATTGTTACAGTCTACCCATTATCCTCAAATTAGAAAAGCAGATCCATTATTACGTATTTAAATCTTGCCATTGGCACAAGCTGGGTCAGACACAGAGTACAGTTCCCTTGTAATACGGTTACACTACTTGTAATATACAGGGTCTTTGTTTCTGAAATAGTGCAACAAAAGATACTGGAGATACAAGCCACGTAATGGACAATTAAGGTGAGAAAAGCAGTGTGTTGGGGGGAGAGAGAGAGAGAGAGAGAGAGGTTATTCCCCAGTGCTGAGCTCAACTGAATTTTTTTTTTTTCTCTCCCAGACAATAGAAAAGTGTTTCCCCTCAGACAATTGTAGACTTAAAATGGAAATAACCTTACAATAACTGTACTCCAAAGCATCTTGTACTAATCCACAATAATGACAAAATGTGAATCCTTCACATACCACAAATTGAGATATATGTGACCAGAGATATAAAGGGGTTATTTTCCGTGAAATTTTTCAAAAGAAATTAACTTATCCTCTTTGACATAAACCAAGAAATTTCAGTTTTTGAAGTTTGAAAGCCACAAACAATATTTTTTACAAAATCAAAAACTTATTCTTGTTTAAAATAAAACAAAACCAGAACAAGTAAAAAAAACTTCAGTGAAAATGTGCATTTCAAAAAAATAATAAAAAAAAACTTTTACATGGGTAAAAGGTTGACCAGTGCTAATATAAAGAATCATAAGTGAAACAACCGAACCGGACCTTGACTAACTACAGATTACATGAGTTGCAATTAGATGAAGTATTTTGTTTCCAAAATGAGAAATTGAAGGGACCATGGAGAATAGTTGCATTATTTTTTCTAATAGAGAAGACTCTGATTCTCATGTAAAGTTGCAATGTCTATACTATGTCATGTGATGGACAGATTTTGACTATTATTAATCAAACACATATCATGCTGATATTGTCCTCACAATTCATACTAGGAAGCCTGAGTTTGGGGACAGCATCTCCCGGTGATAAAGCACTGTCTATATTGGTGCTTTTCAGCACTAAAAGTTTTGTTGTTGGGGGGGGGGGAAGGGGTGTTTTTTCACACCCCTGAACAACTAAAGTTTTAGCACTGAAAGGGGCAGTGTAGACGCAGCCCTAGATTAAATCTCAGAACAGATTTACTTTAAGAACAATAGGACAATGGAACAAATGCCTAGGGAAGTCATGAAATCTCTTTCACTGGAGGTTTTCAAAAAGAGGCTAGATAGCCATCTGTCTTGGATGGTTTATACACAACAAATCCCCCATCTTGGCAGGGGGCTGGACTAGATGACCCATGTATTCCCTTTTACCCTTATGATTCATTATGTTTATAAAGGAGACAACCACACACTTTTCTGAAGATGGCCTTTTATAAAGTGACCAAAATTGACTTTTCTGATTGGCTGACAAACTCCTTATATTTTCAGACCTGACCTGAATATTTTCCCTTATGTTTCAGTTTGGTGACCAGACCAGGGGAAAAAAAAAAAAAAAAAAACTATTTACCCAGCTCAAATTGTGATGCACTTAGATATTATGGTAATAGGGTCACAAATACCTAACATAAGATGCCTCCCCATTTCACAAAAAACATCACATACTAAGATTTCCAGCAGCATCATACTGCAGGAGAATTGTGATAAGAACACTGATGCCATTACAGTTGAATACATTGGCAGAACTGTTTGAAGAAGTTGGTATGTTTGGCTGTAGCCCATGCTATCATTCCTCTGTGAGCAAATCAATTCTCTCAAAGTTTTACACCCAAAACAATAATTCCAGAATGATATTCTAGAACTTTACAAATGGAAATTGGAAACAAGCATCTTGTATAAAGTAACTTATGTACAAAATATTTGTTTATTGTGATAATGTTTTCAGCAGTACTAAATTTCTGGCATTTTCAACAATTAAGAACACTTCATAATTCATCTTAATTCATGTTTAAATTATGTAATTAACAAATTAAACAGCTTCTTGCAGGTAATTATTTTAACTCTTAATTACTGCACCTAGATTTTGTTAGCAACTGAAAACTAGACAAATAAATATGAAGAAGAGTAGGAATTGTGAATGCTATACTAAAATCATGCTATTACACATGGAGTTAACAATCCCTAATAAGAATTATCTACAATACAATCCATTAATCCACATAGAGGAGAGGACAGCAGCCCAATGGTAAGTGCTCAAAATACATTAGACTACAAATAAGAATTAGATTCAAGTTTGAAAGTGGAAGAAAAATTATGAGCAACATGTTGACTGTTCAAGAATGGTCAGGAATAAGCAGAGTTTACTAAAACCTCATGTTTCTATAACTCAGAGTTTCCTTTTCAAAGTTATTTCCTGAAGAAAACATGGAAAAATATTTGTACTGTTCTGCGTAGCACAGTAATATAAGTTAAGGAAGAATGATAAATAGGCTGTTATAAATCAGTTACAGCAACACTTCCACTGCTTTCAGGCCAAGTACCTTTGTACTGATATTGCCGAGAGTGGTCTAGATTATGCCTGGCCCTAATGTGGTATGGGGAATTGGAGGAAGCAAGAATTTTCCTTTGATGGCTGTGTTAAGGGCAAGCATCACCCAGTGCTTGGTGGAATGTTGGAATACACAGCAGCCATCAAAAGCAGAGAGTCAGAATCAAGTGTAGCTCCACCCTCTGTGTACAGTGTACTTCATAAAGGGGTGTCTCAGATTCTTCTTCTCTGCTTCATCTACTGGTGGGAAGGTTTTGAACCCCATAAACTCCCCAGCCATATTCCTTCTGCTGCTCCCACTACAGATTCTCCAGCCTGATGAAGCCTCATTTCACCAGCCAGAAAAGAGGAAGGAGAAAGAGAGTGAGGAAATTGAGCTATCCCAACCCAATGAAGGGTATAAATGGAGAACACTCCATCTGTTTTTGTAAGAAGAAAGAAAAGTATACTCATTTAGAGAGTCAGAGTTTAAGGTCAGAAACAAGAACCGGACCATCTGGTTTGGCCTCCTCTATATCATAGGCCACCAACACCCTCACACTAACCCTAACACTAGAAATTAGTCCAAACTGTTAAAGCTTTCAAGAGACTAAACTATTATGTGCCCCAGGCAGAAAACAGGAGGGACTGAGGTGCACCAATGTCTAAAGCTCCTGTAATGGCAGGGAACTGATTAATTGTGTTCACTGTTATTTTAATCTTTGATCTCAACACTAAGTTTGTCTTTGATCTTTGGCATATACTTAATTCAAATTCTTTGGGAGCTCCAAGATGGGCACACTCTCCTCATTCTAGTGCTTTTTTGCCATACAGCGGTCTCTGCTTTCTTACAGTAAAGTTTGCTGCACTTACCCACATTAAGTGCTCCCATTTAAATTAATAGGGCTACATGTAAAGTAAAATCCTTCATGAGCATGGGAGAATCTGGCCATTAGTAAGCAGACATATATTTATGCTTTCAACATATTACATTAAAGCCCAGGGTTTACATTTTTGAGTGACTATGTTCTTATTTCTTTTCTTGTTCTTGCTCTTGGAGAAATACCCTTTTGTGGTTTTAATTTTTAAACCCCCCCACCCACAGTGGAACTTTCAAAATTGCCCCAGAATAAGGATGAATCATGCACATAAAGTTCATTACACTTAAATAAAGTTCAATCTTATTTCTGAAGAACCTTGTTAACTATAGGTCCTGAAGTATAAAATTAAACTGCCTGAGCTGCACATGAATTATCCAGATGTCTAAACTAATCTAGAAAAAGCAGTCTAATCCAGCAAAAAACAATAAAACTAATCCAAGCTGAGAGCACTGAACCCAATACATTACCAGAAATGAAAAATAATCTAAGCTAGTTGCCACCAGAGTTGATGACAAAGTAATAAGAACAGGAGTACTTGTGGCACCTTAGAGACTAACAAATGTATTTGAGCATAAGCTTTCGTGGACTACAGCCCACTTCATCAGATGCATAGAATAGAACACACAGACAAGATATAAATACATTCAGAGAACATGAAAAAGTAGAAGTAGCTATACCAACTGTAAGATGCTAATTAATTAAGATGAGCTATTATCAGCAGGGAAAAAAAAATAGTGATAATCAATATGTCCCATTTTAGACAGTTGACAAGAAGGTGTGAGAATACTTATGGGGAAATAGATTCAACATGTGTAATGACCCAGCCACTCCCAGTCGCTATTCAAACCCAAGTTAATGGTATCTAGTTTGCATATTAATTCAAGCTCAGCAGTTTCTTGCTGAAGTCTGTTTTTGAAGCTTTTCTGTTGCAAAGTAATAGTTTTGAGTACACTAGAAGTAAGACCTATCAGCAACATCTAGATTCACAGCTTTGGTTATCTAATCTTGCCACATTTTAGATATCTTGGTCGAGATTTTCAAAGCTGACTAATTTTAATGGGAGTTGTGTGATTAAATCCTCTAGGTGTCTGGTAAATCTCATCCTCTTTTTAAAAATGCATTTACCACCAGCTATTGTAGATATATGGACTCATACCTGCAGGGCCTCCTCCTGGTGACTTCGGGGAATTAGCTCATTCCAGCTCTGGAGCGCCCTCTGCAGGCCAGTGATCCATTTGTTGTCTGGCCCCATGTCCCTCCCAGACTCAGTGCCCCTTTAATTGGGTGCTGCCCCCCAGCAGTACTCCCACAATTCTGGGTCTCCCCCTCCTAGGGGACCCCCCACCCACTATCCCCACTTCACCTCAGAATGTGGCTACTGCCAGTCACCATCTAGCCCCTGCTCCCTGGGGCAGACTGCAGTATACACACCATTCATCACTAGCAAAGGGGGTTTGGACCTGCTGCCTTTGCCATCCTTAGCTACCCCTCTGTAGCCCCAGTGCCTGTCCTAGCCTTTATCAAGGCCTGCACCTGGGGGTTCTCCAGGCTAGAGCTCCCCAGCTCCTCTAGCTGCTACTCAGCCCTGCTCCACTCTAGGTACCTTTTCCAGCTTCTAAGCAAGCAAGCAGGCAGGCCCTTCTTCCTCAATAAGCAGAGGAAGACTCTCTATTTCTGGCTTCTCTGCCTTTATAGGGCCCGCTGAGTCTGTTTGGGGCGTGGCCCCAGCTGCAGCCACTTCCCCCAATCAGCCCAGCCTAAAAGCTGCTTTCTCCAGCTACAGCCCCCTTCCAGGGCTATTTTTAATGCCTCTGGACCTGAGTGGGATGACCACCCTGCTACATTACATTTCTGGGAAAGAGTTTCTAACCTTCTCTTCTGAGAATTAAATCAAATTCACACAAAAGTCTACCTAAACAATTGTTTTTGTAAACAATTTTTGTGTTTGTTCAACTGCATATAACTGAATATCCTATGGAAAGACAATGTCAACTATTATTTTTAAGAGAAATCCATTTCTTACTTCTTTTCAGTGGTTGGTTAATCCATTTCCCTTTTCAGAAATAAAAGAATAACTTTATCAGTCCGTTTGGACCTTAATGTTAGATAAATGGGAAAAAAGAAATGCCAACTAAAACACATTAAAAAATGCCAATACATTATATTATCATCATGACTTTTTTAACATGACTCTTTCCTAAACTGATTTTGCAAGTAAACATTTTCAACTGTAATAAAAACAAAACCCTTTGAGAAACTAAACATGCACAAAACATGCATTATTCTATTCCATGCTGCTCCAAGTGTAGGAGATGCCATAAGCTAACTGAACTCTTCAACTATAATCATAAAAGTAACAGCTAATGTGCTCTGCCACAGAGCACTACAGGTACATATGTTGGGAAGGAAGAAATTCTTATTCCTAGGGGCCTGTGTTCCTTACTTCACCTCTGTCTATATAGCATACAACTTGATAAGACAATTCCAGCAGCACAAATTAAAGTTACTGAATATGAATTATTTGACTTTATGTAAATTTCACTATTTTATTCTCTTTAACCTCAGACATATTTTATCTGAAAATTAAGGTTGCAATATAATACTACCATTTCAAAAACTACATACCAAGAAAGTTCCCATTAATAATACTTTAGCATTACAAAGTATGGAAACAGTCGGTTCAGCAAAGGTGGATAAAGACTGTAATACCCTTACAGTTCATATATTTCCTTCAAAATATCTATGTAAAAATTCACATTAGATAATAGATGAAGGAGAATCAGACTTAATCCCTATTATAGAGGAACTAGTGCATGCAGATCTAAACCCAAATATTAAAGATGACTGTCATCTTAGTCCCTCTAAGTTCAGTTTTCATCTGTAATGTTTAGGTGTTTGACATCTTGTTTGTCATAGTGGGGCCCTAGAAATCACAAACCTTAGGGAGAGGGCTGCTTAGTTTATACTGCATAAAGGGCTGAATTTATTCTGTTCTTCTCTTCAGTGCACCACAAATCACATGACAGAGAGAACTTGAGATCTTTGCAGGCAATGGAGCTCTAAGGATGTTCTATCCTGTTCTCCATGAAGCTGAGCATGATGCATTCAGGTAAGAGGTATATGTTTTGGAATGCTGATTAGGCAAAGTGCTTATTGAAAAGATCCCAGACCGCAAACCACCAGAGACCTCAGAGCTACAGAACTGTGAGTATATCACTCTTACTACTCAGATAAATATTGTCTAAATGTTGTCATTGGAAGTGTCTCAAGAAGGATTGACAGACTTTTTGGTTGGTGCATTTGAACAGTTTGAAAAGGGAAAACTCTAACTAAATTCTGTGAGTGAAATTCACCCATATTGTATTACCGCTTGCACAGGAGTGAGGGGGAGATAATGTGGGCAGAGTGGCCTGCAGGGGTGTCTAATAACATTATGTGCAGTAGGAAGGGCTCACTTAGAAGAGCATAGAAAACTACTATGGTGGTAGACTGGAGGAGCTGTAGAGATAGGAGTTTTTGCATATGGTCTGATGGACAGAAAGCCCAATGGAATGTTAAACCATCGTTACTAAGCTCCCAAACCACCTCTACGTGTCTGGATTCTAAGCCTTTTATTATGAGGATATACTACACAGTGGACACCAAGTGGGTCTGATCATCTGGGGAGGGGGTTCTGTTATGAAATAATTATCAAATCCAGTTATGTGAGCAGGTGCTGGTTGGATTTCCTGAAATATTTTATTACCCTGAATACAATACAGAGCTGCACTGCCTCAGAGGGAGCAGCAGGAGACATTCTGCCTTAGTGAGGCACAAAGATTCCTGGAGCTCCTAGGTACACATGGGCTGAATGCCTACTGCTGCAGTCCATTATGTGATAGTGATTGGCCAGTGGAGCTCACCTAAGAGGTGTACAGCTACAGCCAGGCCTCCTTTTCTCTACTTTCTACTTAGAGTACTGTCTGGACTAGGGAATAGAAAGGGAGCAGTCTCTGAACTCTCTGAGTACAGAGACTAGAACTCAATCTCACACATATGTGGGTCACAGAAGGTGTGTGTGGGCAGGGGGGGGAAAAAGATAGGGAACACTATGCACCTGTGTAGGGTCTAGGTGGAATCTGGCCCTAGGAGACCCCCTTTAAGTAAAGTTACCTGGCCAAATTCTGCTCTTAGGCCAATGTAAATCCAGAGTAATGCCACAGAATGGAGATACACAAGTATAAATCTGGAGCAAGGGCAATGTCAGGTCCTTGATTTAATAAAGAGAGGATTTCATGTCACTCTTTATGAAAGGACTCCCTGATTCCTTGAGCATCATATCAGCATCAGGCACAAGGCAATACAAGATTGTTTTAATATATCATTAAGGAAAGTATTCTGATCACCTTCTCTTCCTATCCCTACCACATCTCCACATAGAAAAAAATCATCTATTGCTCCTCCCTGCAATGCCTCACTAGGAAATGCCAGAACAGAAAAGGATGGTATGGATTAAAATAGAATATGCTAATTCCCTTTTAACAATGCTGTGAAGGATCCTTGTTTCAGCTGATTCCACCCCCAAAAAACACGCCCACAACCAGAGATGCTAATTACTAGGGCCAGATTCTACTACCTTTATTCTCTGATTAGAATCTTGTGAGTAGTCACTTTGTCTGTGAAGAGGATGATACAAATAAGTATGAATAAGGGTATCAGAATCTGGTCCTAAGAACTCTGTTCAATATAAAAATACATCAAACTTCCCACACAAGCCGCTGAAATGCAGGCTATTACAACACAAGATATATTTTCTTGTTTGCTGAACACAAATGAGATACACACATGAACATTCCTAGTGGTTCCAGGAAAAAAGGAGAGCATCATATGATACCCTAGTCTATAAAATAAAAACAGTGATGATTCTAAACAGTGGGAGATTCACAAAGAAAAGGGAATTTGAGTTTACCCATCTATTATGGCTCAGTGCTGGAGCACTGTCTTCTGGCCACATCTGGGGATTAGCTCTGCAAGGCCAACACCCC
This sequence comes from Chelonoidis abingdonii, assembly GCF_003597395.2. Taxonomy (NCBI): domain Eukaryota; kingdom Metazoa; phylum Chordata; order Testudines; family Testudinidae; genus Chelonoidis; species Chelonoidis abingdonii. The sequence continues at coordinate 182,627,027 of NC_133769.1, read as the reverse complement.
TTCCTGCACTTGCACTTCATCACTCTTTCAGTCTCATTCTCTTGGGACTTAACTGCTCTCTCTTTGCAGCTTGGCCCTCCAGCCAGGTCACTGTAGATTCTCCCTTCTGGAGGAGAGGGATGTGTGCATATCAAAGCCTCTCGGGAACCACTTTCCCAGGCAGTCTTCTCTTTCACTGGCTCTTAACAGAGTCACTTCCCCAGTAGCAGGTGGGGGAACCTGGGCCCACTCTCTTCTCCAGGTTCCAGCCCAGGGAACCAATCAGCAGGCAAATTCTGCCCTATCCTAAACCTTGCTCACTTTTCTCTGAGTCTTTCCTATACCTTCTAGGTTACACCCTCCCCGCCCCCTCTTTGGGTTTGCCAGCCCAACTTCCCCCTCCCAAGGAATAACTGCACATTAAAACTCCATAGGCCAGAACACATCTCCCTTCCCCAACTTCCCTGCACCCTAAATCTCCACCATTTACAATTTAATTGACTGATTCAGTCCACCTGTTCCGACTCAACTTTTTCAGGGCTGGGGTGGGAGTGTACCCCATCACACTATCTGAGTTTAATCTGAAGTTATTGATATTCCAATAGGATGCTGAGGTGAGTAAGTCAAACAAACAATATTTGGTCCCATTTAGAAGTTGGTTAAACAGTTATTGAAAAAAAGAAAGAGAAATTCTCAGAAACAGGCTAGAAAAGTAAAGCCAGTGAAAATTCACACAGCCATTCACCTATACAAATCCAATTGCAGGATCAAGGCCATATTTTGGAAGCCAAAATGTATCTTTAAAAATGCACTTGATTTAAGAAAAATATTACTTAAAAGAAAAGAGTAATCTAACATGTCAGTGCATTGACTTCAGTGGAGTTACTCCTCGTTTACACTAAAACAGAGCTCAGGAATCATCTCTATTTATAGAGTCTTCCATACCTTGTCGAATCATTTTGTCTAACAAGGCTAGAGCTAAGTACACCAGAGTCCTATGTTGAAAGGCAATAGAATGATAATTTTAAAAAGGAATAAATAAAAATATTGATATTCCTGTTCATTGCAGCTATGAATTTGAATCAGGACATCACACAACAGAGTTTTATCACCAGCTCAAGCACAGTATTTCTGAGGTCACTTCAGCCACACTAGATAGGCCCTGGAATTCTTTTTATGGAATGAAAGCATAAGAACAGGGGAACTTAAAATGCCTCAATAGCATTAAGCTGATTCATTTTGCTAGAATCACAGTTGGCATTAGCAACTTCTGTGAAGAAATATTACAGGATAAAATAAAAGCAAAGTTTAGCGTAAACCTAAATCATGTTGAATTTTTTTCTAACCCATGTGCCCCGCTGAAAAATTACCTTTTATAGATTTACCACAGAAAGCTCAAAAATTTTCTTCTATGTTTAATATGCCAGTGAAGCAAAAAAAATTACCCCACACCCAAAGTAGATATTCTATTTAGATATTTGAAGCAATGGGATGTTCAACATATTCTATGTTATATGGGTTAGCATATAGTGCTCTCCTGACTTTACTAATGACTAGGAAAAAAATCTTGTTTGAAGGAGAAGATACAGTACTTACATATTTTAATTAAATGTTTCCATTGAATTCAAATCAAATTATAATTCAAATTTTAGAATTCAGTTAAAATGTTGAGTGCCCAATATGGCTTTCCTACTTTTGTCAACACAAAGGTGAAATAAATAAGCTAAAGATATAACAATGTTTTGACATTTGCTTAACAGTTTTAAATGTTCAAGGAAATAATTCTACTGAAATTCTCTGAGCTGAAGGTTGTGTAGTAGCTTGGATCACAGGCTTCAGTTGCAGAACAACTTAAGAATGCTTTTGAGGTTTTCCTCAGAGTCTTGACATGACAACTCTGCTACTGGAAGTTTCCACAATCAAACCCTCCCCCCGCAAAAAACAAAAACGTAAAATGCATAGCTTTAACATATGCATGGAGAAGATATGTGGGCATAGGTTGTGTAAATTAATGCAGAGTGGTGATAATCAAATACCATATGACATGTACAAAAGAAAGGGCTTTTTGTTCTGAAGTGGAATTCACATTTCCTTGTTACAAAACAATCACAGTGGCCACTGTCTACCAATATTCCCAAATAGCAACAAGAGAGGATAAACATGCCACAAAAACATCCTGTGTATTCCAATGGCTTATTCCGTGCCCATGTCCACAACCACATTTATTTCAAAGTTCTCCTTCTCCTTTCCTTCAGAAAGAGAAGGTAAAGGCAGGACTATGGTGTGTAATACAACATATTTCCCAAAATAATTATACTATATTTGCACTAACTGATTATCGGCAAAAAACAGTGGAAACTGTGCCCTAATGTATTGTGTAACTCAGAGACAATGTGAGTGAGGTAATATCTTTATTGGATCAACTTATGTTGGAGAAAGAGACATGCTTTCCAGCTTACATAGAACTCTTTCGCAGTTCTGGGAAATGTACTCAGAGTGTCACAATAGGCCTTGTCTACACTACGAAGTTTTGTCGACCAAAGGCAGCTTTTGTCGACAAAACAGTGAATGTGTACACACCACAATGAGACTTGGCGACCATGGCGGGTTATCACAGCGAACACTCTCCCACTTGGACCACTGCGGAGAGGAAGCTGTGCAGTCCCAGCTGTGCTTGAGCTGTAGGAATTCTGATACCTACGGGCAAATTTCTAGAGGCTTGTGCGAAAAGGGCTATGATCAAGACTTGCTGCAGTGCAGAGTGAAGATAAAGGAGCTGAAGCAGGCGTACCTTAAGGCGAGGGAGGCAAAACATTGCTCAGGTGCTGCACCTAAGCTCTGCTGGTTCTATAAGGAGCTGGATGCTATCCTCAGTGGCACCCCACCTCCACTGCCAATAGCCCCATGGATACTTCGGAAGACCTGGAGGTGACGGAATGAGGACCTAACCCAGAGGACGAAGTCATTGATGAAGAGGTGGAGTTTGATGACGATATGGAGTTCCCAGTGGGGTCACTCGGTGGGGCAGGCAGCCAGGAATTGTTCACCACTCTGGAGGTGTCAAGCCAGACTCAGCAGTTGCCTTCCGGTGAGCAAGAGGCAGGAGAGGAGACGCTTGGTAAGTAGCTGTGGTTAGTGTAGTCCAGAGGTGGGTTCAGGGTATAGAAATCTACAAGGCTACCTGTGTTTCTGTGTTCTGGACATTTTCCTGTGCAGCTAATCAGTATGGTAGAATAGGTGTTGATGCATGCCGAGATCTCACAGGAATCCTCCAGAGAGATCTCCAGGAAATTTTTCTGGAGGTACTTGATAATCCTCTGCCGAAGGTTCATTGACAGAGCTGCTTTGTTCCTTCCTCCATTGTAGGAAACGTTCCCATGCCATTTGGCATATCACTTGTGCAGGGACCAAAGTGGCACACAAGTGAGCAACATAGGAACCAGGACAGAAGCCACAAGCATGTAGTAGATGTAACCTCACTTCCCTGCTTACCCTCAGCAGTGAGATATCTGCTGCAATGACCCCTGCCTGTGGAAAAGTGTGGGAGAATTTTAATTTTTTTCCCTAGTTGGCTGCACCACAATCCTTGCAGAGTGCTCTTTTCCCCATGTAGAGCGCCCCCCTTCCACAGCCAACAATCACCATGCTTTGGGTGTTCGCAGAGATGTGTGCTTGCCAATGGTCAGTGAGAATGTGATTGTTATGTTACAAAAGGTGTATTTTACTTAAACATTTCAATGCTGTGCCTAGATTTTACAATCATGCTTCTGTGCATTGTTCCTTGTGCTTCAGCAGACGTGGCCTTCAGGAACACCTCCACACACACACTGGCTGAGCATCTCTGCTAGATAAGAAAGCACCCAAGATGGAGCAGAGATGACATGTTCTGGGAAGTACTGCACTCCTCCAATGCAGAGAAAAGGGAACACAAGGATGGAGGGAAGCCAAAAGGCAGGACAGAAGAGAAAATCAGGAGTTTGTTAAGGATGCTACTTAGTGGATGATTAAAGTCATAGAAGAGCAAACGCAGATGCTGAAGCCTTTAGTAATGCTGAAGACTGAGCAGATGTGTGCCTGCCCTCCCCTGCAGCACATTCAGAACTCTTTTGCATGCCCTCCACCCCTCCCAGCTCCATCCACAAAATCCATTCTGCTTTCCAGTACTTCTCTGTTTCCCCTTCACTCCTCCCCCTCGGACAACTTTCAAAATGATAGCTGGACCTACACATAGCTGTGAAAGTCTGCCATTCCCTGGTACCGTGTGTGCGTGTGTGCAATAAAAGCAAAGTTTTTGAATGGTAACTCATCTTTATTTGTTTCCTACAAACAGAGATAGCAGGCACTACCAATAGATACACAGGCAGTTTAATCATTTGCTTACTGGAATGTAAGGCCACAAATGTCACCATTGCTTCCAAGGAAAACTACATGCAATGTAACATTGCAGCAGAAATCACAGAGATATACATTACTGATTCTCATTTTCAAAGTGTTGCCTGAAAGCCTCCCTGATATGAATTGCCCCCCTCTAGGCCCCTCTGATAGCCCTCGTATCTGGCTGCTCAAAATCAGCAGCCAAGCAGTCTGCCTCAACACTCCACCTTTGAGCAAACCTTTTTGCAATGTACAACATGTGACTATGACCATGAGAATATTATCCTCATTGAGGTGGAACCTGCCATAACGGCGTCGCCAATGTGTCTTTAATCTGCCAAAGGCTCATTCCACTGTCATCCAGCGTCACCTACTCAGCCTGTTATTGAACACCTTCTTACTGCTGCCTAGGTTTTCCATGTAAGGTTTTATAAACCATGGCTGTAAGGGGTACAACGGGTCTCCCAAGATCACTATGGGCATTTTAAAACTTTAATCTTCTGGTCTAGAAAGAAAGTCCGCACTTTTATCTTTCTACACAGGCCAGTGTTCCTGAAGATGTGTGCGTCATGTGCTTTCCCAGACCACCCCACATTAATGTCAGTGAAATGCCCATGGTGATCCACAAACAGCTGTATCACCATGGAGAAGTACCCCTTTGTTATCCCAAGGGGAGTAAGATAACGCTTCAGAGAGAAAATACTGGAGAAATGGTAGGAGAAAGAAGAGCAGACTTGGCTTCTTTCCGTGTCTGTCAACGGTGGAGTTAGCTTACACTGAGGGTGTCCCTCCTTCCTTGTGTGATGTTATAGAAATGAAGAAAAGACAAGGTAATATGGTCCAAACAAAGGTAAGTGTATTAAGGGTAAAGGTACAAAAAACTGGGGAAAATGGAGGGGAGAGAACACAAACATACAGTGATTTAGTGACTGGCTTCAGAAGCTTGAAGCTCAGACCCACAAAACCTCCCCTGGCATTCAGAAAAACAATAAATGAAACCCCAATACAGAAACCTTCCCTATGATTTAGGTGCAGTGGACAAAGCATACAGGTGCAAAGCCCAGGACCTTCTGCTCCCGGCTGATTTAGAGCCTTCGAGGAGCACTAATATGGAGTCCCAACGACTGCTGGATTTCGTTGGAGGTGGGGAGACCCTTTGGGATGATGGACACCAGGAAAGGAGGACCCTCCACAGATAAAATGGATTTGGTTCACTGTGGCGGGGACAGTGATGACAGGCCTCTCCTTCCCCAACCTCACTTCTCTCTAGCTCTGGAGCATTAGGAAGAACCGACCACGCATGTGCTGCCGCTGTAATTGGCAGCTCTGTGCAGTCTCTAAGCAAGACCTTACATAATCTCTAAGGCGGGAAAAGCTGGTTCACTCCAGTTTGAGCCAAAGGACTTCAGTGTCTAAGTTGTAAACAAGTTTGCTTACTAAGATGGAGTCCAAGGGTCATAGTTTATATACTTTATATTAAATTTTATTGAAGTCAGTGATTTACTTAACATTACTTCAAAAATACACTATTAAAATACCTAATTAAACATATTAAACAACACCAACATATATCATCTTATTTTCTTATTTGCATATTCATTCTTCTGCCATTAAAATGATATCTCCTCCTCATCTATAAAGATAGGTGAGAAAAAGAGAGGAAAGAAACAAAGAAGTCTTCAGGAATAGATTCTATGTTACGCTTTGGCCTCTTTGAGCTTCCAAGATTCTGCCTATAACCAGAGAATGATTCCCCTAATGAAGGGGATCTTCATAGTGATTTAGAGCCCCTGGAGACTGTTCCTATGCCATTCTCTCCCTGACTCCCAGCTCAGCGCTGCCAGGATGGTAGTTGAGGAGGGTGTAGTAGGACTTTACTGTGCAATACAAATCTTCCATTTGCATAAGGTCCTTAGAAACCAAAACACCAGTGTCATAGATTAAAACAGCTCCTAAAGTAGCTCACAGGGTTGGATCAGTACAGCACCAGGGAGCTGTAAGCAGCTCTCTGACAACATGCATCTCTCCTGCACTGAACAGAGCTGGACACAGGAGAAAATCAAGCTCTTGATTTCTCTGTTATTTCAGATTCTGGATGTGTTGCCAAGAATTTTTATTTTTGTAATCAACTCAGATATCATAATAGAACCTTGCCATGCCCTGACTATCCCCTATCATTGATGCATGAGCTCACTCATAGATAATGGATTGTTCTATAGCATGTCTAACTGTTCATGTTTATTTGACACACACAAAACATCTGCTGCATAAAATTAAAATTAATAACAAGACTGAGTTCTCTTTACTAATAGATTTTTTTCCCATTTAGAAGAGATCCATCATAAAAAATTATATATCAAGTGGTTGAGACGTTGGTTTTCTAAGTTAGGATCTTTTGACATTTAGCTCTAATATACTTTGTACTTCTCATAATGAAATGCTGACCCCTACTACCAAGAAGGTTAAATTAAAATGACATCAGAAGCATTTTATAAAATTCTGGAACCCTTTGAGATCTCTTCAACTACATCAGTCTCTGTGGCTTACTTGTGAATACTTACTCAAACCAGCCTACAATTATCAATAGTGTCTGATACCAATACTAAATTACCATAAACAGGAATTTGGAATCAATTAAATGTGAAAAATGCAAATTTACTGCAAATGTCTTTGTTCATTTAGCACAACCACTAACTTTCCAAAAGAATGCATTTTAAATGCCTTAAATTCTGTCAGAATCTTCCAGTCTCTTACATTATGGTGGTTAATTCCACCATCCTCATCTCAGAGACCTAAAATCAGTTTATTCCCTGGTACCTCCCTCTCCTTCAATCCTTACATTCAAGCTGCTTCTAAATCCTGTAGCTTCTTCCTCCCTAATACCTTCAAAGTACATCCCTTCCTCTCTGTAGCCAAACTATACGTAAGAGCACACAGGGCTGGTGCAAGGCTGTTTCATGCCCTAGGCGAAACTTCCACCTTGCGCCCCCCTATGTCCCCACCCTGAGGCGCCCCCTCGTGGCAGCTCCCTCCCTCCACCCTAAGGCACCCCCCTTTCAGCAGCTCCCCATCCCCCACCCTGAGGTTCCCCCCTGCAGCAGCTCCCGAGCTCCATGCGGCAGCTCCGCGCCCCAGTTCACCNCCAGGCTCACCCCTGCTCCGAGCATGAGCACCCCAAGCATGCCGTCGCTGCTTCACTTCTCCTGCCTCCCAGGTTTGCGGCACCTAAGCTGACTGGCGCCGCAAGCCTGGGAGGCAGGAGAAGTGAAGCAGGTCACCCCTGCCCCGCCTTCTCCCCGAGCACGCCGTGGCTGCTTCACTTCTCCCGCCTCCCAGACTTGCAGCACCAATCAGCTTAGGCGCCACAAGCCTGGGAGGCAGGAGAAGTGAAGCAGCCATGGCGTGCTCGGGGAGGAGGCGGGGCAGGGGTGATCTGGGGCGGGGAGTTCCCCTGCGTACTGCCTCCCCCTTACTTGCTGTAGGCGGCCCTCCCCATGCTCCCCTGCCCCAGTTCCCTCCGCCTAAATGCTGGCAGCAACCGGAGTGGCCGAAGATCCAGCCGCCGCGGTCGTTGTTGAAGAAAATGGTGCATCCCCAAATCCGAGCACCCTAGGTGACCGGCTAGGTCGCCTAAATGGTTGCACCAGCCCTGAGAGCATGCTATAAACCAGCTTTGCCATAACCAGAGATCCTGGGTATAATCCTGGCCTCATTTACATCAGTTACAAAATTCTCATTGCCTTCACTTCTTATATCTAATACCGAAGAAACCTCAAAAGACACAAGTACTGTCACTTTGCCTCTTTGTGCTGCCCAGATTCTGTCTGTAATTCATTAACAGATCATTTCTGTTGTAGAGAGGCATGCCACAAGGGCATAAAAGTTGGTACGGCTCTGGTCTCCTTGTGCTGGACCAGAAAACAACTAAATCTCCCCAGTTGTAGGCTCCCCTAACGTGAGTCATCCCTCACCTCTACCAAGCTGGCATATAGCTGCTGTAGGCGGTAGCCTTAGTTGTAGAAAGAAAAGAAGGGTCTTAGAAGCAGGGAGAATGATACTCTGAAAATAGAAAAGACAAGTAGTCTGATGCATCCCAGAAGATAGTCACGTCGCTGGCTGGAATTGAAAAGAGACCGCATTCTGGTTTCAGACAATGAGAAGGAAGCAGACTGGTAAGGTGTATTGCAAAAATGCAAAGGAAAAAGAGTTGTGGTACTCACAGTGAAACACATACTAGCCCTTCAAGCCAAGACATCCTGAGAGATTTATCTCAGCATGTTAGTCAGATGCATCTGCCCAAGGGTGCAAAGATACTTTTTGTCTTTATTTAATTTCAAGTTCCAACACATTTAATAATACTGTTAAAAGTGAATTCATTTCATTCTGAACAGATTACTCTGAACATTATTTGTTTTTCCCTCTTTATTCCATAGTTTTTAATAGTTCTGCTGATTTTTTGCTAGCAAGCTCTAAAATATTTTATAGTCTAATATTATCATAGCTCTCCTTATTATCAAGGACTCCTTCCTCTTCTTCAGGGAGGAATGGCAAGTCCCTAAGTGATATAGTCAGACATGTGCTAGCTAGTACACATTTTTAAACTGCAAATCACAGAATGCAATGCTCTCAGCACATGCTTTCCCTGACACTTTGTTCTTACATGCTAATTGGAAGGCTCCCAGGGGCCATCTCTTTGTTTTTATTTATTTATTTTAATTAAATACTGAAAAGGTTTGCTGATACAAGGACAAAATGCAAATCATATTAAATTGCAGACAATGTACAACACACTTTCACAAATCATGGAATAATAATCACAACTGCTAAAGGGAATCTAGCAAAATAAAGAATTTAAAGGCTGTTACAGCAAATCTAAATTTCAGACTTCATGAAACTTATTTGTTGAAAAAGAATACATTAAAAGGAAACACATTCTTCAGCAATAAGAGAAAAAAGTTTGACTGAATAAAGACTTACTGGAAATGTTTTCATAACTTTTGGAACTTCTTGTTTCATCTGACATAAGAATACATGATGCAAACTGCATAGAGAAAGCAGAAGGAAGAAGACTGGCAAGGTGTATTGCAAAAATGCAAAGGAAAAAGAGTTGTGGTACTCACAGTCATGGAACACCACAAGTTTTTATGGAAACAGTTTAAGAATCACTATTATCACTTCAGTAGCTTGACTGCTTTCACATTAAATTGATCAGGCCCAACTCCCTGTTGCACTGAAACATGTATCATCATTTATGCTATTGCAAAGAATCAAGTATCAAGTTAAAATGGTAGCATTTTATAAAGACTTTGTAAAAATAACTCCAGGAGTCACTTCAGAATCTGGCTTTATTCACCATTTCATTTCTCCAGTTTTATGTTGGTGTAATTCCAATGCTCCAGAGGAGTTACACTGTCATAAAATTGGAGTAAAACTGGAGAATCAGCTCCAAGATTGTTTTTTAAAAAGCAAAAATGTGTATAGTATGCAGTCAGTTGGCATGCAGTCATAGCTAATACAAAGACAAATATAACTGACCAAACATTTAACTCAGAAAAAAATCATACCTCTTACAGGAAGACAGTGGTATACATAATAATATACCTGGAAGCCAAAACTTTGTGATGAAATATGACCCTAAGGATCTGGATTAGTTGCATAGTTTGATCTGTATCCAAATACATCCTTTATGTGCCTGACTTCTAAGATGGCGTGTTAGATTAACAAAGAGGGTAAGTCAGCCTCACCACCCTCACTTCCAGTGGAGACAAACCATCTGGACAATGGTTACTATCCATTGAGACTGAATGGATTGCCCAAACACAAAGGCATTCTCCTGGATAGTTCCTTATAGATGATCCTGCTAACTGGGAGTGGGGGGCAGGGGAGAGGGGAAAATCAGTTTGAACAGTATGAGTCAAAGAAAACCAGACTGAGGCTAGGTCTATACTAGTAGCACTTTGCCAGTATAGTCATACCAGTTTACTAGACCAACAAAACGCTCCTACTTTAGATGCAGTTAGACTGGCAAAACATCAGTGTATCTAGGATGTGGTCTAAGAGTGGAAGAATCAGTTGATTCCATCCTGAGACAGGTAAGGGCAAGAGAGCTAAGGGAGTTCACTCACAGATATGAGAAAGGGCACAGAGGTTGCAGCTAGCCCTGTAACTATGATAATATCCTTTATTTCCCCCTCTCTCTCATTCAGGACCAAATTAAGACAATCCAGAGCCCTAGGCAAACTATGACACAGGTCCCACATAATTCCACCTGGTGCCATGACCCACCCCTATTCTAAGTAGTATTGGTAGGGGACCTCCCTCCCATTCCAAAGAGGCTTGTGCTGTGGGATGGGGTCCCCTTCCTTTCCCAGGAGTGACAAACTTTATTTAATTAGTAATTCTCAGGTCACATTTTCAAGTTATTCTTCAAACTATGATGGGTAGAAACTTACTGCTTCTTTTTTAAATAAATACTGAAATTCTGATGTAATCACTTAACCCAAGAAGCTGAGTTACTGCCTTGATATAGTGCTTATGCCATAGTCCACCCTGATCTCCTTTCCGTGAGATCTAAAATGCAGTAATCTCTCTGCTGCCAGGGAGCATTCCATTTGTTTCCATGGCTTCAGTTATAGATTAATTAGTATCTGGAGAAACAGGCTGGTCTTGTGATTAAGGCACTAGGCTGGAACTCAGATCTCGTTCAACTCCTGTCTCTGCCAGAGACTTCCAATGTTACTGTGCAAGCTACTGATTCTCTGTTCCCCAGCTACAAAATGTTGATAAGAATACCTCTTGTCTTTCAGAATTTGTCTGTCTAGACTGAAAACTCTTCTGGGCAAGGTCTGCCCCTGATTACATGCAGTGCAATGTGTGTGCATGTGCAGTGCCTAACATAGGGGCACTGATTTTGCTTGAGGACTCTAAGTGCTAACTTAATATAAATAATTCAGCCCTCCTTAGCCATAGTGAAAAACTTACTCTGCGAGTAGTTCCTTCTTGTAGATTAAGGCACTACTTAAGAATATGGATGTAGAATCTGGCCCTAAACTTACTATAGAATTAAGATAGCACTACCAGTTTTCCATACTGCTTCTCTCCGGCATGTACAGTATGTTCTATACTGGGAATCCTTTGTCCAACATTCTTCAAAGCATTAGAATCATAATATATATGCATAGCTGCCTTTATAACACAGTTTGATTTTGCTGGGACTGCTCTCATGAGTAGAGGTTTGCACGATCAAGTTCTAAATCTACAAATCATATAAGATCACTTTATAAGAGGTAAGAAACCTCAAATCTCCAATTCACACTGAAAATTCAAGCCATCTGGAATGTCTTGATGCTAGGTTAGTGTTTTGTTTTGATAGGAGCCAAAATATTTGATTATCTTTGGTATTTATTGTTCTCTTAAAATTGCTTTCTTCAGCTACTGTAATGCAATTATAGGAACACATTTTTAATGCTACTTAAAATTATATTCTCACTGTGTCAAGAAAACTTTGATTATGACAAATAAACACAATAAAATAATGACAAGTTTCTCAAAATAAAAAAAATATTCTTATTTATCATGTTGTTGTTGTCTGCTAGATGCCCCAGAAGCAGAAATTTAGCAAAAGGGAAACAGCTTCCTTAGCAATAACTATAAAATCAAAGATAAATACTTTTTTAAATGATAGTTGGCTAGGCTAATTGTTTATGTTTGACTACAAAATCAAGAGGCTTATTAGAACTGGGTAGGAAATGGTTTTCCTGTTCCATGAATAGTTTTGAGCTATCAAAAGATATTTTTTTCCATGCCAAATGGAGATGACAAGTCAAAATCTCAAATTTTCATGAACCAAAAATCTGGAAATCATTTTGAGTCAGTCTGAACATTTTGATTCAGCTTCTTTTTTTGGTACTGTTATTAGCATAACTTTCTAAACAAATAGTCATTTGAACCAAGAAGCCAAAAGTTGTAATTTAAAAATGTCACAATGAAAAATTTTAACAATTAGAAAACTTTTGTTTCAAACAAATTGGCATTTTCCAACAAAAAACTAACTTTTCTGATTTGAGATCAGTGGTGCATATGAATGAGCATCAGTGAGATAGACTTAGAATCCATCAAGGTACCAGTCAGAAGTATTTAGTTTTCCTTGTTTTGTTTAGTTCAGAAATACAGCTGTCAGCTCAAAAAATCCAATAATATACAGATATTATAGGTTTCCAGGTTGGCATGAAAAGATCTGGACTAGAGTTAGTTACATTTTTCAAATGATTGTTCTCCTCAAAATATTATCTTTTATAAAAAAAATCAAAATTGATTGCTTGATGTTTTCAATGTTGTCCCTAATATTTCTCATTTATCCTGTTTTAGGTTTATTTTCTTCTCCTCCTTTCTTTGTCTTGTGCAACATTTTTATTATTTTTCAGGAAAACCTGAAACATGGAACAACAAAATGTCTAAAGATATTTAACATATCAAAAAACAAAAAGTGTCCCATTCAAACCCAGCAAAATTAAAACAACTTTGAAATTGTAAGCTTTTTTGTTAAAGTGATTTTCAATATTTTTAGCAAATTCTTTTCTAAAGATATAGTACTTGTTTTATGAAATCCTGAAAACTCCAATGCCAACCTCCTACAATCAGTACTCTTAATGTTATCATGTGATATAAGATCAACTAATCAAAGCTGCCCTTTAGAAAAAATTGACAGGGGAACCCAGCATCCCTCTGAAGTGCTCCTGAGGCTTTCAAGCACAGAAGGGTGGAGAGTGGGAAAAATTATTCATTAACATTTTTGAGTTCTGAGTAATTTTTATACTTGGCTAGATTTGTCCCTAGAGCTATTCAAACATTTGGAGTGAAAACTTTCTTTTTAATGGAAAATTGGGTTTACTACAAAACAAATATTTTCACAAAAAGTATTTCTTTCCTCTGAAATTTTTGATTTTTTTTAATCTGAAAATCATAAAATCAAAACTTTTTCAGGTTTGTTAATTAAAAGTTTCAATTTTCCATGGGAAAAAAATCCTCTTTTCCATCTCTGTTCCTCTTTCCTCTTGTTTACCTGCAAATGCTCATGTGCATGCAGAAAAGGGCACTTGCCTGTTAATGTGTATTCACTACTATAGAGCAGAAGTGCTTAACAGCTGTGCATAAAGAACCAGCTGGTGAAGCCCTTGCTGTCTTGATTATTAGTTAGTCACACAAATAGACCCATTGATTTCAACTACTCATGTGAGCCAGTTGCTCACCACTGAGAGAAAGGAGTTGAAGATATGACCCTGTGAATAGTTCCCCCAACTTTATTCTGAATTATCTTTGGATATGTCTATACTGCAGTTAGTCCATCATGGCAGACCTGTGCCAACTGATTTGGCCTTATTTGCCTTTTTCTCAGGCTAAGGGTATGTTTAATTGCTGTTCAGGCATAGCTGTTCAGGCTTGGGAGGCAGCTTGAGCTCTGAGACCCTCACACCTTGCAGGGAAATCTTTCCACGTGCAGAGAATGGTCAATATAACAAATACATTGTGATTTATTTTGTACTATTTTTTCTTTTAGTAGCTAAGTAAGCCCCTTCAGTTACATTTGCTGAACTATACATTCTGTAGATAAAGAGCCAGATCCTCAGGTGGTATAAATTAGCATCAATCCATTGTTAAGTTACACCAATTTATACCAGTCAAAGATCTGTCCTAAAATTTAGGAAGTTAATGGAGTTTGTTATTTCAATAGGAATATGCAAGATGTTGGGTTAGCTGACTTGTAGAAAAAATCTTTCCCGTTTGATTTCAATGTCAACATTAGAATTCTCATGCTTATAAGTTGTGGGGGGATGAATGCAGTTTTTCTTTAAATTAAGCAGGTAAGGTCTGAAATTTGAATATACAAATAAATAATACACTTCCCCTGAACTTCCCTTGAGAAATTGCGTTGTTCAGCTTTTAACAGAGTGCCTTCTTAGTATTTTAAAATATTTGTATTGGTCTTTTTCCAACTGCTTTATTTTAACTTCACCTGTTCCCCAAAACCAAGTAGAAAAGGGAAGTTTATTTAGCAAGAAGTACTTTAATCAAGCTAACAAAATAAACGAAAATAAGATTGAAATGAAGGAGGAAAGTTCTCTCTCTCTGTTAATCAAATATCCTGTCTGTTGAGAGGGAGCATAGACATTTCCACCCTGGATCAGACTAGTATTCCATTTACTCCAATATTCCATCTCTGACTGTGGTTGGTACCAGGTACTTCAGATCAGAATTACACATTGAGAAAAGGCTTTTTACTGGACTGAGCATAATGATATCCTTCTCTTTTTCCCTCAGTGGTCTCAGTTACTTTGGAGTCCAATGATGTGTGAGTAGCTCCAATTATTCCTTCCAGTGAGCATTACTTCACATCTGTTAGCGGTGAATTGCATCTGCCATTTTACTGCCCATACACCTTTTTTTGTTAGTTCCCTCAAAATTTTCTCAGTCTCCACAAGACTTGAATAACCTAAATAATATAGTGTCAGCTATACATTTTGCCTTTCTGTTCTCTCATTCTTCCCCCTTTTCCAGATCATATATAAATATGTTATGCACGTATCATAGTACGCAACCCATGAGGCACCTCCCTGTTAATATTTTGTCACACTGAGAACTGAGCATATACTCCTACTCTTTATTTTCCGTTCCTTAACTCCAATTTTTAATCCATAACAGTACTTTGTCTCTTACCCCATGACAATTTAGATCTCTTAAAATACTTTTGTGCAGAACTTATTCAAGGCTTTTGGAAATTCCAAATACATTATAATAGATTTTTCTTAAGGCAAACATAATGGCCTACAATTCCCAAGATCATCCCTAGTACCTTTTTTTAAAGATAGATATAACATTTGCATGTTCCTAGTCTTCCAGCAGAGTGGCTGACTATAATCAGAGAGTCTATATTGTTGTGTTTTAGAAGAAGTATCACAGAGGCTGATGGATGTGGCCACCACCCTTTATTTAAGAAGAGCACCAACCCACCCTTCAACCCACACACCTGAAACAAAGGCATATGTGTCTGCCCAGGAATCTGGGACTATGTAAGGCTTTGGCAGGACATTGTTTTGGATAAGGGTGTGAGCGTATGTTAGAGGAGCAGGAGACAGCTCAGAGAAAGACAGTCACAGCCTAGACAAGCACACAGTGTGACCCTGGGAGAAGCCTAGCAAGGAAGCTTCTAGGTCTGCTGCTGGCTAAAAAGGCTTGGGGTTGTGAGTAATGAAACTATATCCTATTGTTTGAGTTCTCCTGTGTCCAGGGAAAACAGAACTTTGTACATTTCTTGTAATAGACAAGATTGCATCAAAGATACCAGACTTTATCACCCATTTATCCTGCTAACCGAAACAATGGGCAACACTCCAAATTCTGCTCAATGCTCAGTTAACAGGGACAATATTTTTATTAATAGCTCAGCTACTTCATTCATTAAGTTCTTCAGAACTTTTGGCTGTAGACCATCTGAATTTTATTACTCTGGTCTTATCAACTTGTTCCAATACCTCCTTTATTTTAAACCTCAGTCTCTGACAATACATCCTATGCAGTGTTTTTGTAGACATGTTGGTCACAGCATATTAAATAGATGAGGTGGGTGAGGAGCTGAAGAAAAGCTCTATTAAGATTGAAAGCTTGTCTCTCTCACCAACAGAAGTTGGTCCAATTAAAGATATTACCTGACCCACCTTGTCTCTCTAATACATCATCTATACTACCTTGAAAGAGTACAAAACACATCATTTAGCTTCTCCCTTCTACTCTAGCGGACCCAGTGATTTTCTGGCAGTCTTTTTTATTTTGGACATATGTTTGAAATTTTAAATTTTCTTTGCCTAGTTGTTCCTCATAGCCATCTTACTTATTTCTTTATATTGTATTGCACTTAGTTTTTGTTCCTTCCTATGGGTTGCACTAGGCTTCACTTTCTGTTGAAACTTCAGGTTTCCATTTTCCGAAGAGTATCCATTTGGTTCAAATTACCTCTTGAACCTTGCCAATTAGCCATACTGGTGGGGAAGGCGGATGGCCTTTTTTGGTTTCTTGTTTGAGTTGTTGTTTGGTTGGTTTCTTTCTCCATTCTTTCCAGCTCCCTTTTTTGATCAAACAGATGCATACCTTCTGGGACTCCATTACGGCGAGCTTAACCTTGCAAAGTCAAAGGGTTTAAAATTTCTTACCTTTAGCTTTAGAGTCTTTTTTGCTAGTTTCTTTGGGGTGTTTTTTTAATCCGCTTAATTTTCAATGTCACATTGCTGTTTTTTGGTGCAATTCATCCCCCAGGATGTTAAATTTAATTATACTGTGGCAGCGTCCACCACTGCAGCCTAGATATGTTGTAACTTCCACAGGTATTTCTCTAATAATAATGGTTGTTGTTTGTGATGGTTGCTCATATATTATCTTTATATCTATTTTTCAATCTACAATATTTGATAAGAAATCAGTGGAGTTTGCTTTTAATACGGGCTTCCCGTGAATGACAGCTTTAATGTACTGCAGTGTCTCCAATGAAGGACCAAAGCCCCATAGTAAAGTGTCAATAGACATGAACAATAACACATTTTATTTTTTTTATTTCTACATCACCTTCTATGTCTTGTCCAGAGCACTAAGTACATTTTATTTCCAAATGAATGCCTAAGCTAAGATTTTTACTAGTAATTAAGAAGTTTGTTAATGTCCCTTTCCTTCCCAACCCCACATTCACAGACAGAATTAAATTCTTGCTGTACTGCATAGGATCAATGTGGGGACGGGGGGTATGTAGTGATGCTGACCATGCATTGAAATATAATCCATTCTTTTCACACAGGACAGGAATGCTTTGGGAGAGCTGGTAGAGATGTGCTAACAGACAGTACACTTTAGTGCTCCTTAGAAACAAAGCAGTGTGGTACCCAGCAGCCCTGCTAGCTGGCTCAGGATTTGGCTAGGCTCTCTAGCCAATTAACCTTCATCCTGGAGTGCCAATTCATACAGAAACTAGACCTCCCCATCCAGCACTCACCTGAACATGAGGTGGACACCTTCTCCCACTCTTTGGATGAGGGAGAATAAGCTCCATGCGCTTTACATTCTTCCTACTTAAAATACATAGCACATGGCATGCTTTAACCCATTGTATGCATGAGCAGGTAGGAAGCAATTCAGTACTTTGCCGTTTCCATCTCTAGCCCTCCGCAGGGTTCGTTATCCTTGTTATTACCCTGCTCCTTAAGGCAATGGTTCTCAATCTTTCTTCAGTGAGTCCACGTACCACAAAAGAGACCCAGAGGACACTAACCAATTGGTTCTTGATGAACTCTGATGGCATTAGCCTCAGAAATTCATGCTGGGAAATCATTCCACGTGCAGAGAATGGTCAATATAATAAATAAGTTGTGATTTTTTTTGTATTATTTTTATTTTGTATCTAGGTATGGCCCCTTTTGTTAGATCTGCTGAACTAGAGTATGACTCATTTTGCTTTTGTTTTTGGTAACATTCTAATGTTCTGTAGAATTTTGTTTTCATTACAAGAGAGACATTGCTCCAGACTATTTTTCTACTCAACCATTCAGGGCATACTTGTGAACCAATTCGAAAATAGCATGGGTCCATGTACATTAATGAGGATCAGCCCCTTGCAATTTTTACTAATTTTTGCACTGCAGCTTAACAAGAAGTGCATTGAGCTTAGATGCTGTTTTATTACTTAATAATATAAGAAATAACAAGGTTGAAAAGCAATAGCACAAAGGGAGCACATTAAATGTGACCAAACTACTAATTCTGCTATGACCTTCCAAAGTGCCTTAAGGGCCATTTATTAAAAATAAAAAATAAATTGTTTCTGCCATTGTATAAATCCCAAAATATCCCAGGTCTTGAGGGCAGCATTTTGAAGGAAAATATTAAATGTGTCAGAGGCAAAATTTTCTTAGTAGGAGTCTTTGAATTTCATTTAGTGATAACACCAATATGCGTGCCCCTTTCAAATTACAATAATAAGCACACAGTTTAAAGTCCAAACTGGATATCATAAAAGATAATGCCTGTGTTACATCAAAATGCAGTTCCTAGACATACTCCATTTTGAAATCACTTTGTTTATTGGAGATAGTGATAGTTCAAATTGCCAAAGGAGAAGAGATGACATTCTTTATGGAAAAGCATCATATTTTTAGCTCCCTGCTGCCTTCTAAACCACCATCTTAATAAGAGGCATTTCTTGGGATGCTTGAATTAAAAATTATATTCAAAATTAATATTTTTGATTGAAATCTGAATTCCTGAGACACCCGCTGATGACATTTTACTGCTAAAAACTGGCATCGCTTGTACCCCTGGCATTATGAAAGCCTTGTATTAGAAGTTATAGGCCAGATTCTGGTCTCATTTAAACCGGTGTAATTGCAAAGTAACATCATCCAAAACGGTTGAGTTTTACACCAAGAGCAGAATGTGGCCTTAAAAATTAATGTTGTCCTGCTTTAATATTGAGTTCACAGCCATGAAATATGTATTGTTTAAACAGCACACCGGCACTAGAGTAATGAGCACCATACAAGTAACTATAAACAACCAATAATTGAACCGTGCATTTTATTGAAATATTAAACAGTAGCAGTCTTCTGATGCACACAGATTGTGGCACAAACAACCATTCAGCCACATTTCTTGTTAGCAACCTCATAATTATTCTTACACTATTTGTATTATGCTAGCACATAGAGGGCTCAGCTGAGATCAGAACCACATTGAGTTAGGTGCTGTACGTACACATAGTAAGCAACAGTGCCTGTCCTGACAATGTCTAAGCAGACAAAACAGACAAAAAGAATTATTATCCATATTTTACAAATGGGAAATTGGGACATGGTGAGATTAAGTGACTTCCCCACGGTCATGCAGAAAGTCTGTGTCAGAGCTGGCAACTGGACTCTGCTCTGCAGAATCCCAATCCAGTGTCCTAAGCAGAAGACCAAATTCAGTCTGTTGCAATGAGCACAGAGTCCATTGCTTCTCCTAAATGTAGAAAAATTCTCCAGGCATTGGTAAAGTCAGGATGGACTTCCACAAAGAACGGTCTTTTCTTAAATGTGGCAGCCTTTTGCTTCTACAGTCTGTAAGCTTGACATTACAGAATTCAAGTGTCCAATATTTAAAAAGAAAATACTGATAATGAAATTCGGCAAGTACTTTTGTATTTACTGAAGATGTCTGAGTTTTAGGCCTGGTCTACACTACGAGTTTGTTTCAAATTTAGCAGTGTTAAACTGAATTAACGCTGCACCTGTCCACACAACGAAGCCCTTTATTTCGATATAAAGGGCTCGTAATATCAATATCTGTACTCCTCTCCGACAAGGGTATTGGCATTGCCATTTCGAATTAGGGTTAGTGTGGCCGCAATTCGATGGTATTGGCCTCTGGGACCTATCCCACAGTGCACCATTGTGACCGCTGTGGACAGCAATCTGAACTCGGATTCACTAGCCAGGTAGACAGGAAAAGCCCCGTAAACTTTTGAATTTCATTTCCTGTTTGCCCAGCGTGGAGCGCTGGTCAGCACAGGTGACCATGCAGTCCCAGAATCAAAAAAGAAGCTCCAGCATGGACTGTACGGGAGGTACTGAAGCTGATCTCTTGTATGAGGAAAGAATCTGTTCTATCAGACTCCTTCTAATAGCGAAAATGCCAAAAACATTTGAAAAAAATCTCAGGCTAGATAGACGAGGGCCACAACAGGACTTACACAGAGCTAAACTTAAGGAGCGAGACAAGCGTACCAAAAAGCCAAGAATGAAAGGATGCTCACGGATGGAGGGCAACTGCAACTGTAGCTACCCCACAGTTTCCCGCTTCTCTGAAACCATTTGAATTCTTGGCTGAGCTCCCAAAACCTGAAGGTCAAAACATTGTTGCAGGTGATTCTGGTATACATCTTGCCCCCCACATGAAGTAGACAAAGGGGAAAAATCCTTCTCGCCTTTTCAATGTCACCATATGTCTACTGGATGCGCTGGCAGATGCGGTATCGCCAGTGCTACACACGCAGCATCCCCTTCCTTCCATTGCCTGCAGATGGCAGATGGTACAGTATGACTGATATCCGTCATTGCATCCCATGATGCTCCTGGCTGCCTCAGTGAGGTTGGCCAGGGGCGCCTGGGTAAATGGAATGACTCCCAGGTCTTCTCTTCTTTAAGCTTTGTCTATGAAGATTCAGTCCTGCCTGAATATCATAGCAGCTGGAGGCTGCCCTCCCCTTCCCCTTGATCTCTGCTGCAGAGGCAATAAGTCAGTGTTGTTTCAAATTCATGCATTCTTTATTACTTCATCACACAAATGGAGGATAACTGCCATGGTAGCCAGGAGGGGTGGGGGAGAAAGGAAGCAATAGGTGGCGTTGTTGCAGGGGCATCCCCTAGAATGGCATGCAGCTCATCATTTCTGTGGGATATCGTGACTCTGACCCGGAGCGGCCATTTGCCTCTCTGGTTCTTTAGTAGGCTTGCCTGATAGTCTAGGCAGGACTGACTCTCCCTTTAACTTAAAGAAGGGAATGACCTGGGGAGTCATTCCCATTTTTGTCCATGCGCCCCCGGCCGACCTCAGTGAGGCCAGCCAGGAGCACCCATGACAGCAGCAGATGGTACAGTATAACTGGTAACCATCATTGTCAACTTGCAAAGCAGCAGATGGTACAGTATAAACTGGTAACCGTCTTTGCTAACTTGCAAAAGGCAAGGGGATGCTCCTGTGTAGCACTGCAGTACTGCCTCTGTCAGCAACATCCAGTAGACATACGGTGACAGTGAAAAAAGGCTTAATGGGCTCCATGGTTGCCGTGCTATGGCATCTCCCAGGGCAACCCAGGGCACGAAATGATTGTCTGCCGTTGCTTCATGGAGGGAGAATTGAGTGACGACATTTACCCAGAATCACCCTCAACACTGTTTTTGCCCCATCAGGCATTGGGATCTCAACCCAGAATTCCAATGGGCGGGGGGGACTCTGGGAACTATGGGGTAACTATGGGATAGCTACCCACAGTGCAACACTCTGGAAATCGATGCTAGCCTTGGCACATGGACGCACACCGCCAAATTAATGTGCTAAGTGTGGCTGCGTGCACTCGACTTTATTCAATGTGTTTCCAAAAACCGGTTTCTGTA
The DNA here is from genome assembly GCF_003597395.2 of Chelonoidis abingdonii. Lineage (NCBI taxonomy): Eukaryota > Metazoa > Chordata > Testudines > Testudinidae > Chelonoidis > Chelonoidis abingdonii. The sequence goes on along the minus strand of NC_133769.1, from coordinate 182,605,488 downwards.
AAACCAGAATAATCCCATAGTGTAGACATACCCTAAGTCTGACCTTGCTCCTGCTCAGCCTTCTGTCTCTTACTACTTGATCCTGCTGTGAAAATGTTCTGCTGCAATGCAACATGCATAAGATTATGACTTCACTAAAGGAACAGGCAGAAACCAAATGGGGAGGTTAGGCTGCGAGCAGTGCTGCTAGTTGAAAACACAAATCTTCAAACAGCAGCAAATAGAACATCAACATTACTGACCAAGGATGTTTCTTGAGCTGTAAATGCTCTTTCTTAATCTTGCTCCACTGTGAAAGTTCCTCTTATTGTCACTCACAGAAGCACACAGAGCCAGAAGTATCTTAGCCAGTGAATCCATGCCAATGAGCCTGTGTTTTGTTGTTTGGTTTTTTTTTAATTTAAGAGAACAAAAGTAAGTAGTGCTGTTTTATGGGAGACAAAGGATCCCAAAGTATATGTGTCTTTGTCAATGACCTTCTAGTTTGATGCCTCATTTGTCTCCAGTGCCCCTAAGGCACACACTGTCTTCTCCGTGTTATCAATGGATAGACACCTGATCTTTTGCATCTAACAACCCATAGAGGAGTCTTAGCAAGTGCCCTGGCTCTCTATTATGCTCCCAATGCTCATCTGCTGTAAGGCCATACTTCCAGAGAACCTGATATGGTATTGGTGCCTGCACACTCAGAGATTCTCTGCATAAAAAGGGAGGATTTTCAGTGACAAGCTGAGCATTCTGGCCAAGAAGAATGGCAGCTGGAGATGGGGGCAATACAAAAGCCTGAGCAGGGCATAAGGCAGGCACAGTAGCTAATTGCAGCACTTGGGATGACTGGCAAGCAAAAGGGGCAAAAACTAAAGTCAGATATTCCAGATATTTATCCTTATGCTGAAGGTAAGACCCTCCCACCTTCTTATAAGAATGGGCTGCAGGGTCCACACTCCCAGAGTACTTCTACAGCCTAAGAACAGCAGCTATGGGACCGGGGCCTGAACAAAGTAAAGGCGGGGGTGGGAGCATAGGGGGAGGATGGGGAGACACCATAAACACAGGTAGTTGGAGGATATTTAAGACATGGAATGACCAAAGGGAGAAGCAGAAGATGGTGCAATGTCTGACAGACCTTCAAGGAACAGAGTTCAACTAGCAAGGGACAGAAATTGAGGCAAACCCCACCACATTTTAGAGACAGCTGAGAGAATATAAACTAACAATCCATGTCAATATTACATCTGTGAGACACACAGATACTACAGTGATTGGAGCCAATTGGAGCTGGCTAAACAATTTCAAAATGTTTTGATGGGAAAAATAAGGGATACATTTTCCACTAAAACTCTTCCCATTTTCCTATCAGATCTAGTGCCAAGATAAGACCCTAGAGGCACCCTAGATATCGGTGTTGGTTTAATCAGTGTCATGTACAAGGAAGGACACTGGCCATTTTAAAATGCTCAGACTTCAAGCTCACTGGGCCCCCCAGATTGCTTATGTGACAGTGCTGCCAGTAGAAATGCCATGCTAGTTTGAAATGTCATTAAAAACCTAAGTTCATTAGGGAAATGGAGCGGACGGGGAAATCAGTTGATAGAAAAAGGGTAGGAAAAAATACTGAAAAGTGTTGGTTTCTAATAGGGCAAAACAAACAGTAGAAAGGAATTTTTTATTAAATAAAATCAATGTTTTCAAAATTTCAAGAGATTAAAAAGGACAAAATGGTTAAAATGCTGGAGATTCTGATTCTTTTATTGCTCAATGTTTATTATTTCACATGCCTTTAAATAGAAAGACAAGCACTGTAAATAGTAGCACTGCAGCCTGTGCTGAAATACTAGGCCCTAATCCTGCAATGTCTTCATATGGGCAGTGCCCAGCACCCACACAGCAGTACTGCTGCTCAGTGACTCTCCAGCAGTGGTTTTAGCTCAGTCTTGCAAAACTGGAACCACAGGGGGCCTCTGAGCTCTAGCCAGGGTATCTCAGGAAAGAGATACAATTCACTCCTCCCACTTATGTAGAACATTTTTTTAGAAAAAAATGTTATTCTACTTGTAAATTTGCACTCTCATGTGTTCAATGGAAAATCTCAATAAACTGGAGTCCTCATTAACGGTTAGATTGTGCTTTTAGGGACGTCACTGAGCAAGGGGTAGTGCATAAGCTATGTTGCCCCAGGAGGCCTTATATACCGAAGACTGGTCTCAAGTTTAATTTGGCGAGGGAAAGGGGGACATTAGACCCCAGCTACAATCTCAACATGGATCTGTCTGACAGTTGCCCAGATTGGAGGTAGGAATCCTGAAATGACTTCAAATTTATTCTTTTGTGGCTGGGGAGAGGTCAAACATTCTAAAAGAAATGTCTCTACAACTATTCCTATAGATATTGCTTTGCCTTGCTTAGCTACTGTACTCCTAGGAAACCATTCTTCCTCTTTCTTCAAGACAGAGGGAACACTACTGTCATAGTGCTGTGATAAATCAGGATGTTGGTCCTTTCTATGCTGAACTTAAATTACAGGCCTAAGAAAAGCCACACAATATATTTGACAGTTACAGTGAGTTAGTGTACCACTCTTCCACCCCCAGAAACTTTGGGGCACAGTTCTGGTTTTCAGTCACAAGTTAAATGAGAACAGTGGATTGATACTCATCTAATCTAAGTCACAGGACCCAATTCTCCTTTTACACCAGTTTTGAACTGGTGTAACTACCTTAACTTCAATAGAGTTCTGCCAGAATTACAGTGGTATGAGTGTGAGGCAAATAAGGCCAATAGAATTTAACAGAAATGTCAACCTTTCCTCAAAAGGCATATAAAAGTGTGATATTAGCCAGAATATTTTGGAAAAAAGCTCCCAAGGATTTTTCAAGTCTTTAATGTTCAAATTAACTAAAGGTATAAGCAGGCATATCATTAACTTCAGGTGTTGCATCATGTTATACTAACAGTAAATTTAGCCCTAAAAATTAGCAACTCATTTAGATAAGTAGTAAGGGAAGATATGAACCTGCTGAAGACATACGTGAATATGGCATTGCCTAGCTCTCTCACCAGAAGCTAATGAAGTTTACTCCTGAGGAAATTCTGTGCCACTGTGCATGCACAGCATTCATGTCCCTTGCAGATGTATTTGCTTCCCCGCAGAAAAATGACTTTCAGAGGGGGAAGCAAAGGGAAGCCACAAGAGTGGTCATGTGACCCTCTCCAGGAGCATATTTTGGGTGTCCAGGGCAGCCAGCAGAGGTAAATCACTGTGGGGCAGGGGGTAGGAATGGGGAAGACCCAGCTGGTGGTTCCTACCCTGCACTGGGCTCAGCTGCTAGTCCCAGCTGGACTGAGGAGGATAGGACTTCCTCTTCCCCTGCACAGCATCCAGTGCCGGATCGAACCCAATCCCAGATTTCTCCTCCAGCTGCAGGAAGCTCTGCAACCTCCCTTGCCTCTCATTTCCTGCACCCATTGCCTCTTAGCTTCAGGGTGAGGGCTCCCTGTACAGGGAGTTGCTCTTCCATCTGCCCAGCCCCCGTGCATCCAGAACCCCTCATACCCAGAAACCTCCTGCTGAGCATCATCCCCCCAGCACTTAGAACCACCCCCCACAGAGCCACACTCCTGGCTCCTGGACCACACCGAGTCACCCATATCCCCACCTCACCAATCCCCAACCAGCTGCACCTGGATTCCCAGCCTCAATGAAACCCACTTCCCTAGCATATGGACCCCCACACCCAGATCCTCCTGCTGATCTCTATCCTCCCCCACATGAAGATTCCTCCGTCCCCTACTGAGTCCAAACACCTTCACCTGGACCCCCATGCAGAGTCCCATTACTGTTGCAACCCAGATCCCCCCAACAAACCCCTGTGCATCCAGATCCCCCTGCACCTGGATCCCCCACTGAGTTGCCCACACCCAGATTGCCCCACTCAGAACCCTCTCAACCCACACATGGATCCACCCACACTAAGCCCCTCCACACTTGGATCTAAGTCTGCCTGCCTACACCTAGTGCACATGGGACAGAGGGGCAGGGCTCTGGGGTTTTTCTGTGGCAGGCCCAGTCCTTACACTGCGTCAGGATTCAAGGCAGCCTCACCACTGAGTCTGTGTCCCAGGGGGAACTGCATAGTGATCTCCCACCTCTGTGCAACCAGTGGCCTGTGCTCCCCCATGCTATGCTGGAGCCTCCACATTTATTTGACAAATAAAATTTGCCAAATTTTAAAATATTGTGTGCAGAATTTTTTGGCATGGACTGCCCACAGGAGTAGAAGTTATTACAAGTTTACAGCTGAAGAGCAGAATTTTCCCCCTGATTTTAATGCAAAATGAAATCCAGTTCCATTTGACAAATAGCACCACATCTATTATACTGGGAAGCTTGTTGCAATCAATGTTGTATAATTTATGAAAACAGGTTGAAAACTTTAGATGCTTACATTTATTTAAAATGTCTTTTTTATGTCTGGACATTTTAGCATAAAGTATTTCAACTTAACAAACTAAAAACAGTTGGTTTTATTTGGCATGTGGGTTTAAGCTAAGCCTTCTCTTGTGGGTTTTCTGTATTGACAATGTGGAATTTAACTGGAAAGGACTATCCCTATAAGCTACAGTAAAGTGTGTGTATTTTTGAAACACAGTGTGAGTATGAACTGTTTTTCGATTTCTTCCAATTAACCTTATATCAAGAGACCTAGTCACAAGCTTCAATACATTACATGAGGGTTGTGATAGTAATAGGATAAAATAAGATGGCAGCAGCATACAAGTATAGTTATATTGTTATAAACCAATTGGGATGACTTCTGTGTCAGATCAGCTGGGTAAAGCAATCTAACATCACCAGGACTAATAGGGTGGAATGCAGGGCAATTGTGTCTTGTGTTTCTTTGTAGGATGAATGATTGTTCCACACTGAATCTTTGCATGCAGCGTGAAGGTTGCTGACACAATCAATAGTCTGTTCCCTACAAATTATATATATATAAATCAGATATATATAAAGTTCAAAGATTCTTTGTGAATAATATACCATTTTCTTACAATATTTCCCAGTATCAAGTAATGTGGTCACAGAACGGGAATCCAGCTGGTTTTAACATAAAAAAAGATGACAAGGGTTCAGCATACCATAGGAAGCATAGAAATGATTCATTTTTTCCTGAAACTAACTTGATTAAAGTCAATGATCTCAGATACAATTAAGATAACCAAGTTCCCAACTTCTTAGCAATAATTTTTATAAGGAGACAATTCTTATAAAGGACTGAATAACCCTAATAGTGACAGATGAAAAAAAGGCTTGATTAATAATTATTATTATTTTATTTGGTGATAAGATAGATCTCTGTAGGATCATGAAGCAGGAACAATAATTTTTCCATGGAAAGACTTAAAAAAATCCAAGTATTTTAAAGAAATATACGCTCACCTTACCTATTGCCACTGTGTAATCTGGCCTTCATTTATATATAAAAAATTGTCATTGACTAAATAAACACTTCTCTTGCTTTTGCATGTCATCATTAAACACCTTTAGCTATTATATGATAGGACTATCAGCATGATTTTCACCTTTCTGGTAAGCGTGTATTTGGCATGCACACATAAGCATATGTATGTGAGCATCCCTGATTTGTACATTTATCTGGACATATAAGCACACATTTAGCTATGCATATATGCAACCCAAGAGCTATACTATGTGGTCAGATCTGTGCATGCAGAAAAGGACATCTTATGCAGTTACTTGGAGTAATAACTTTGCCATGTGGTTGGATGGTAGCAGAATGGAAAGCCAAGGAAAAGGAGAACTCAAAGGTCCTTTTGGTAATATGGTCCCACTTTTAGACTATCCTCCATGACCCACTGCATGTCCTTGCACCCAGGGGCTGCCTCCTGAAGAGAGGAAAGGCATCAGCAACAGCCTATATGCAAAGCAACCAGCAACAGCAGCCTGGGAACAAGAGCAGCAACAGATGTACACTCTTGTTACTGAGGAAGACTAGGCAACGATCCACCTGAAAGCAATGGCTGGCCATTCTCATGCATAGGCTTTTCTGTTAGGAGTAGTGGCAGGGTGTGATAGACTAAGATCACCTGACTGAATAGATATGTCCCATCACAAGGTGATCACGGTTCAGAGGGAGACAGCTGTGGTCGCTCTGCAGGAGTAGACCGTGGTTCAATTGGCATTGATGGTTCAGACTCCTCTACAGTTACTTGAATTGTCAAAGACACCTGACCAGAAATGGGTGCAGTTTGCTTCTGTTGCATAATATGTTGGTGCTGAAGTGTGGGACGCCCATATTGCCAGTGGCATGGAGTTCTGCTGCCATGAGTGAGGCAGAAGAAGCATGCGTTGACTCATCCTCAGCCCCTCTAGTAACAAGAATTTCCTCTCTGCTTTGGCAGTGGAATTCCCCTCAAACACCCATGTAGTTTGCCAGTCCTCAAGCCACATTATTGTGACACCCTCACCTCTTGCCTTTGTTGTCCCAAAACTTCCCAGTGAAAGTCTATAGAGGGTTCCTCATGGAAGATCTGAACAACAGGGGCAAGAGAAAGGGAAACATCTGATTTTGAAAAGTAATTAAGATGCCACAAATGTTGAAGGAGGTGGTTGCTGGCAGTAATGAGAATTATATCTAGATATTTTAATAGTTTTTTCCAGAATTCTCTAGATTTTTGCCAGTTCTAGGAAAATAAATGTGTAGAATTTTATTGAAATATGGTGGGGGTACATTATTTGTGGAATTTTGTGGCTATATTGCAGTGCCACCAAAAAGGCTCAGGTGAGCCAATTAAATTAATATGTAGCGATGTAAAGTGCCTCAAAGTAAACATATAGAATATTTTTTTAAAATTTGCCGTAGTTTTAGCTCCCACATTATGACATCCCTGTGGCACAGGTACTTGTAACTAGCAAACACAGCAGTCAAAGAGTTAGGCAAAATCTGTAAGACTGTTTCTCAAGATATTAAAAAAAATAAAATCATAGCTTTACAAAATCTACCTCACATCAGCAATGGGCCAAGTACATATCTTTAGATGATGTCAATTCATGTTGTATATGTCCCAAAAATTAACACTGTCGTCATGTTCCAGATTATTGAAAACCACAAGTATGGATGAGGGAGAAAAGAGGGAATTCAACTCCTGACAAAGATAATTGAAAGAAATAATAGCCAGCAACATTTATTAATACAAAGACAGTAATTAACAAGTTCATTTATTTAAAAAGAAGCTCTGAATAATGATGGAATTTTTGAAAGTTACTCAGTTTCTCAGACACCTTTTCTTTCCCTGAGTTCTAATTCTGGCAGGAAAGTGACATTACATAAAAAGAGGAAGGTCATGTACCTGCATAATGGGGCAAATGCTACCTCTTCCTCAGTAGGTATAGAAGCTGATCTCTTGCAGCAGAACTGATGTTGGTGTTCCCCTTTCTCTCCTTCCCTCACTCACCTTATTTCCATGAGAAGTGAGAGAGACAGAGAGGGAAGGAGAGAAGAAAATCAAAAATATTGTGATTTCATTTGAAAAAAAAATTCTTTTTAGTTAAATGAAAATTTGAGGGAAATGATATTTTGTGTGTTCTAAGAACTATCCACTAAAATAACTCTGAAGAAAAACAGGTTAACCAGCTGGATGTACAGGTACACTTCACTTTTTTTATAATAGTCATAGTATTTTCTGAACAACATATGATACAGTTTATGATCTATTTTGATATATTTCTTCCCCTTGCTCATCCAGCCTTAAGATATAAAGTCACAAAAAACCTAAAGAGAAAATAATCTTTTCCTTAATGGCCCTAATTCAGCAAAGCACTTAAGAATATTTTGACGCTGGCAGACCAAGTACAGCTCATACCAAGATACCTAAGCCTCAGTGAACACTGACAAATGCATAGCTCACGTGTGCCGAAGGTGGCACGCAAGCTCTTTTTCAGTGGCACTCACACTGCCGAGGTCCTGGCCACCAGTCCGGGGCGGCTCTGCATTTTAATTTAATTTTAAATGAAGTTTCTTAAACATTTTACAAACCTTATTTACTTTAAGTACAACAATAGCTTAGTTATATATTATAGACTTATAAAAAGAGACCTTCTAAAAACGTTAAAATGTATTACTGGCACGCGAAACCTTAAATTAGGTTTTGTGAAGACTCGGCACACCACTTCTGAAAAGTTGCCGACCCCTGGCATAGCTAACAATTAGTCTGGCTCACCTGTGTGTTAGCATTGTTAAAATAGATGGTGAGGTTATAAGAATGTGTTCAGTGTTTTAACTTGATAAAATAGTTGTAGTATTCTGCATGCAGGCCGGCTCTAACTTTTTTGTCGCCTCACCGTACAACGCCCCCCTGTGAGCACTGTGCCACCGAACCCCCCTCAGTGCCGCACCACCAAAACCCCTGTCTCCCCAAGCGCCGTGCTGTCAAAGCCCCCGCCCCTCCAGTGCCGTTCCACCGAAGCCCCTGACCCCCAAGCACCGCACCACTGAAACCCCTGCCCCTTCTGAGTGTCGCGCCGCTGAAGCCCCCACCCCCTCCCCCAAGTGCCGCCTGGCCGAAACAAATACAAACAAACAAAAAAACCCTCCAGCGTTGCCCCGCCAAATCAAAAACAAACAAACAAACAAAAAAAAAAACCTGAGCATTCCCACCCCAAGGTGCTGCCCTATGCATGTGCTTGGTCGGCTGGTGCCTGGAGCTGGCCCTGGCTGCATGTATTGGTCTCACTTATAACATCTGTAGCCCATGGTATAAAGTTATATGGAGTATTTGCATGGTAAACCCCTAAAATTGTTTAACTCAAAAAGGAAAGAAGCATTAGTTACTGTAAAGTGCTGGTCCTGCACATAAGAAGGCCCATGAAATCAGACGAGGCATTGTGAAACATCCAAGGACAAAAGCTTTGTTGATTGTTACACATACACACACAAACACACACACACAGAAAGAAGGAACAGGCACTGACACTTGTTCCATCATTCTGAACTCTGGGGGAAGGAATAAAATTCCCTGATCAGAAGGGGAGGTTAGCCCTAAAGGGCCTATAAGCTTGCATATTATAGCAGCTTCCACTACCTTTTGAAACTTGAGACTGTAATTCATTTTTGTGTGTATGTTTACCTGCTGTAACCTTGTAAATAACTCCTATTTCTTTTCCTTAGTTAATAAATCTTTAGAGATACAAGGAGGGTGAGAAAATATCTTTTATGAGACCAACTTCTGTACACTATCACTGAATAATTAATACATTCACTTATGCACCACACCTTTTCTACTCTTGAAATTTTCATTATCATGAATTTATCAATCCCATCTTAGTTCATAAAATAGAGGATCTACTGTACAATAGATGGGAGGAAGCTGTGGAACCATCAGTCTCTAGAGAATGGAAGTTTTAGGCACAGAAAAAAGAGAATAGGTTCATGTTTGGGTGCGTAGGTGCTGACTTCCCCTCTTTCCCCTGAGTGCTTGACCCCACTCCACCCCTTCTATGAGAATCTGTCTCCGCTCCGCCTCTTCCCACACCTGCCCCACCCCCATTCCAACCCCTTCCCCAAAGTCCCCACCCCAACTCCACCCCCTCCGTGCCCCTAGTCCAACTCCTTCCCCAAATCCCTGCCCCAGACCTGCCTCTTCCCTTCCTCCTCCCCTTCCTCCTCCCCTGAGCGTGCCAAGTTCTCGCTCCTCCCCCTCCTGCCGTTTGGCGGCGGCTGGGCAGGAAGCACTGGGAGGTAGGTGGAGGAGCAGGGATGCAGTGTGCTCGGAGGGGGGAGGAGGAGGAGGTGAGGCGGGGTGGGTGGTGAGGGGAGCTCAGCTCTAAGAGGGTATTTTGCCTGTCAAAGATTGCCAAAATATGGCAGTACTCCAGCCATGCCTCTGACACAATCTCTGCACCAGAGGTTGATGTAGAATCAGCTACCCCAGCTTTACACCAGCTGGTGATTCTTCCTGCATGAAGGAATCTCAAGGTAGCCAACAACAGCAGCTTTCCCACTACTATGCACTGCCAAATCACTGTAAGACAGCTGGGAAGGGGTGGCTAGAATCTAACCCTAAAAATCTATTTTTTACTCTTTTCTAATGTAACAAGAATCAACTTTATAGAACAACAACAGTTCGGAAAAATGCATCTTTGTTTATATGAGGATCAGTGTCTCACTTGGTCAGTTCCCTCTAGACAAAAATGGTTCCCAGCTGGAACTTCTCCACCAGAAAACAGGAAAAAAATCTCAAATCCTAGATTTGACTTTAAAGTTTCTCTCTTGCTGAAGACTTGTCTGCATGTTAGCTGTAGCACTTGCTATGCAAATAGAAAAGGTCTGATTGATAAGCTTTGACTTATCAATTGTACAAAGGGACTAATTATAAATATTATTAGGATGTACCTTTGTCCCTGTAGATGTTGAGACTAGAGCCGCAGTACGTCATATGTTCTGACAAGTATTATTCAGGGCTTGGGTTAGGCACTTGAAAGTTGAAATAAAATATAAATAAGGAGACATGATGTAATATAATCATGCATAAATCCCTAAAACTGTGTCATTAATGGCTAGTCTATGCAAACAATTTGTCCATGGCAAGCTGGGCTGTGAATAAACACTGCACTAGCCTGCTGGGGACTAACTGTGTACATGCACCTGCTGACACACATTAACAGTCTGTTGATGCCCTTTGATCTAGTTCTATTTCAGAGAGGATAAGCCCCAGGTTTACTAACAGCTAATGGGGGTTCTGCTTTGGAAGATGAAGCAGTGATGGAATGAAAAATTATTTTTGGAGAAGGCAGAACATGTTTTTTAGGAAAAAAAAAAAGAAGACTTGTAATTCAGCTGCAGCCATTTCACAAGTCAGATATTTAGAGGGTTTTCCCCCAAAATGGTCATTTTCACATCAGACATGGAAATTCAAACAATCATTTTCATTTAAAGTACATCTCCCAAAGGACACAAGTGCTCTGAAAGTTTTATATTCATTTTGTATTAAAGAAAATAAAATCTTCAGATACTCAGTTAAGATTTTCCTTTGAAGACAGTTCCATAAAATTGACCCGTTTTCACACTTTCGAATTGAAAAATGTGTTTTGAAATAATCAATTGCATTGTAAATTTCACACATTTCTAGCTGGATTGCATTGCCCATGCTACATGTACAGTATGCTGCCTACATGACAAATATGGTATCTGTCTATGTATGCAGTTATAAATATATTGACTCGATAACTTTATGCTCCAACTATTAACAGCTCATTTTACAGTTATGCTTCTGGTTCATTGTGTTGCCTCAGTTCTGCAGACATGGCTTCAGAACTTCTGGGCAATCTTGAAAATGAGAACAAATATTCCTGACCTCAAGAAGACACTTGAACAAGTCCAACAAAGTATGGATTCCTGTTCTGGATTGCGTAGTGTGCAAAGATAAAACCCTCTAAATATGCAACAGTGAATGAATCTAAAGAGCTTCTCTAGTAATCAAATAACACAAACTTGCTAGGTCTATTAGATACACAATCAATGTGTGCCCAATTCAACAGTCCATCTCTATTCAGCAAAGCACTTCAGTTCCAGCTGCAAGACTTAAACCTATGCATAATGACTTTGCTGAATTGGACTCTATAAAAAGTGTTCTCTGTAAGCTCAAAAGCTTGTCTCTCTCATCAACAGAAGTTGGCCCAACAAAAGATATTACCTCACCCAACTCGCCTGTCTTGAGACTAACACGGCTACAACACTGCATACAATGATTTTTATTGGATTTTTTGTCACATACTGAGATTCAGCTGAGAAACATCTGTTAAATGCTCTTTTTTAGGGTTGAATTTGGTATGTTGTACAAATTGTTTACAAGATGAGAGAAAAGGGTGGTGTTTGGGCAGCCCTGGATAAAGTGCATGTTTACCTTCCCAGTAACACTTCCCAGAATCCAATTGCTTGTTTATCATAAAAGTTTTAAAGTGATTTTAAGTCACTCATCATCAAAGACAAACTTTGAAGTTGGATGTCTTGAATTTTTTCTTCACCTACAATTTGATCATGATTGAATTTGTTGTTAAGGAAAATTGCACTGGTAGATATAGCACAATCTTTTATTGGAAACTGGTTGTAGACCGAGTGTAAGATTATCTCACTTGCCTATCATTTTTTGTATCTTTTTATTCCCTTATCAATGTAACCACTATCTTTTATTGTAGATGCTAATGTTATAAATAAATAAGTAAAGTCAGTGCTGCTGATGTAAACTGAGATCTGACCTGAGGTGTCATATTCTCTTCTTTAGAAGACACTATCATCTGTTACTCTTTACAGAAAAAAAATTATGCTGACATTTGGTAAAAATATAAGCTGACTAAGATGATACATGTGCAGCATGCTTTATGCAGAGACCCTTCAAGGCTATTATCTGATGAACATTTATGAAAAAGATATTACAGTACACTGCTGTTATTTTACCATTTTACTGTGAATATTTGTGTATGGCAAAGATGGGGAGGCCTGTACACAGTATAATGCTGACATGTTGGCATCACTAAAGAGAGGTGGACTAGTCACTTTTGAAAGGTAATTCTCCAAAGGAAATTATTTTTCACTGTTACCTTTAATACAATTGTTTAGTTTTCAGTCTTTCAGAAGACATTCAGATTTCAACGTAATCACAATAGTGCATTCCATTAACTATAAAAAGATTAAGAATGACCTTTCATCACGCAAAGCACATAATGGGACTAGCAGCTCTATGCATTTATTTTCAATTATATCTAAAATGTAGCCTTTCTATGCTCCCATTTTCAATTTACCTGCCACAAAAAATAGGCATTTGAAAACCTGTGGCTACTCAGGAAGTTGGAATGTTTAATAATAAAAAGATAGAGACACAAAAAGAAAACATTGTTTAAATACAAAATAGAAGTTAAAAGGTGACACCACAGCAAGGAAAGTATAACTTTTTAAAAACACATATCTATTAGCTCTCATTGCTAGAGTACCTGAACGCCTGTCATGAAAATATTCATTTAGGGCCCAGTGCTGCTACTCTTACTCACACTGGGTAGTACCATATTCTACAAGTAGTTCCACTGATACAGCACTTAAAGGAAGCAACCCTCTGAGCAAAAATTGCAGTGCACCATGTTCTACCCAAGGGACGGTTCCAATGCCTATTTAAGTCAATGGAATTTTTTTTAGACAAACAGGTTTTTCACAAAAAAAAAAAGTCTTTTCAGGTAGACCAAGCCTATTTGCAAATTCAGAACTAAATGATTGCCTTTCTTCCTATGTCCTTTTATGGGAGCTAATATTGTCCGGGTCATCGTCACTGTCATTTCTTGGGTTAAACTCTACTCTTCATCGTGGATTTAAGACTCTGGAACCATCGCCTGTTAGAAGTACCTGAGAGATCAAGTGTGACAAGTTTTCGGACACTGTATTATAATACTCATTTCAAGTTTAAGCAGAAATATAGGATTTCAGCTCTACTAGAGGAGAGGAAGCATTCACCTAGTAGAAGGGAAATGGTCTACCACACTGCCACTCCTCCCCTTGGAGGTTGCCAGGAAAAGCCAGCATTACACTGAGTCAAGGGGAATAGCCGTACTCTCTAGACTAAGAAAATGAGTGCAAGTTAAGCTAAACTGATTTGTACATTTGAATGAATGTCTGCTCAGATTCTTGTAGTATGGGTCCCGGTCTAATTTCTTTCTTTCTAACAGATCACCAGTGATTATAAATAGTTGACGAGAATTAGTCAAGTTACTTATTCAGCTAACATTAGAATATTTAACAATACTAAATATTTTTTTAAGTTACACGTGACAGTGATTGAAAAGGGATGAACTCAGCAGGTATCTCACTGGCAGATTCTCTGCCTGGCTTCCTGTCCCTTTGCACTTTGTCTGAGAATTCCCCCTGTGGCAGGAAACTGGCAAAGTTGATTTGAACAGCTGGCCCACCACTATGCAGTGTACACGTCGAGGGTGTGTGGAGACATATCAGGCCACACAGAACATAACTCTTCTCTATCAGGTCACGACTGGTGCATTGTCCATTAGGAACCATAGCTAGCTGCTGTAAATTAGAGCCCTAAGCTATTTAAACTTGTATCTGGGCTGAGGGAGACTGAGATTCAAGAAGCTGTAACCAGCTCTCTGATAGCCCTCCAGTGTTCCCAATGCCAACTGTATCTCAGCAAAATAGAGAATCTAACTGTAATCTGTCTTTTATAGGGAAACACATAACTAAATTCAGCTGAGTCAGAGTTTGGTCATTTCCGTCCCCGCCCCCTTATATATCTTGAGTGTTGGTGTCACACACTGGCAAGTTTGAAGTTCATCTTATGAAGAACAAACATTTAATGGTCCAAATGAAGATCATTTACATGTCTTTTTACCATCTTTTGCTTCATTATAGAAAGCATGCCAGAAAATACTGCTATAGAAAGAGTTTAATGTTATCATAAATGAAGAGGTAGATAGCTTTTAACTCCAACTTATCCCTTTTCTCTACCTCAGGTTTTATGAGAGGGACTAGAGTTGCTTGTTGGTTCAGAGATCCAAATCCCCCAAGCACAATCGATTACACATTATTTTTATTACCATATAACATCAAAAAGGCCAATTTATTTAACTACACAGTGCTATTGGATTTGTAACTAAGGGCTTGTTTATACACAAAAGCTGTACCTTCTTATACTAATATAATTATGGTAAACTATAGCACAACTATCCTAGTTTAGTTAAAGCGATACAACCCCGTAAGTGTGTGCGCAGTTATATCAATATAAAAGGTGCTTTATACCAGTGTAACTGCATCCACAGTAGGAGATGCACCAGTGTAACTATTCAAGTTAAAAAAAAAATCTATACCCTTAACTAAAATATTTATAGCAGTACAAAAATTGTATTTATTCCAGATCTGATAATTCCCACAGTTAGCATGTCACTCTCAAGTCTCTATACATTTCCTAAACCACAGTGCTACAGACCTGTTTGATGAAGAATGTGCTATATTCCCAAAAATACTAGAGCTGATTGAAAATTTCCTGACAATGCTTTTTGGTTTGGGGTTTTTTGTTTTTTTTTTGCTGTTTCACCAAAGTCTGAACCATTTGTGGAAACATCAGTTTAATCAAAATTGTTGATGGGAAATTAGAAAAGTGTTTTTTTCAGCTTTATTATTTTGACTTATGAAATGTTTCAATACGGTCAAAATTAAATGTTTTGGAGTATTGGACTATTATGTTTCATGAAAAGTTCCATTTTCTACTTTTTGTCCAAATTAGGGGCCAAAAAAATTTCAGAGCCTCTGAATATTCTGCACAGTGAGAATTCAATTTTTGACCAGCTCTAAAAATACATTCCTTCAGAGATAAACATGCTCAAAACAAATGTGCTTCTTTACTCCTTTGAACATAAATTATAATGTCATTGACACCTGTGCCAAGTGGGTATTACTGTTTACCATTCTGATTGCACAGTATTTAACTCCCACTTGGCATAGGTGTAAATGACTACATCTTATATGTACAAGGAAGTAGAGAATCAAGTCTACTGTTAGGAAAAATGCACAAAAGTTACAAGATGTCACTGAACAAACAGGCCTTGTCTAGATTAGGAAAAAAGACATATTAAATTGTGCTAACTAGTATGTTCTAACACTACACCTTTAAATCCTAGACTAGACCAAGGTTTAGAAACTTACAGATATATTTTCAAATGCAAAAAAGGCAATTAACCATCTCAGTTTTTTCCGATGTAAACCTGATTGCATTAATTTTGGGCAAGGTTGAATGGCAGACGAGGTAGCTTAGACCTGTTACATTACAGGCAGTGAAGCTGATAAATTGTTAATCAATCAGAGTAAGACAGAATACCAAGAAATAAAATGTACCTGCATACAAATATAACTTGGGGAATTAAATACCAATGTTTCTTAAGAGCTCTATTTCTGTTTGGAATTTTTATATATATATATATATTCCTTCTTTGTACATCTTAAGTGTTTTTATTTCTAATAGATTATTTCAAGTATATATATATATCCCACTTGAAATAATCTATTAGAAATAAAAACACTCAAACAAGACTGAGCTCTCTGAAATACCTCAAAGTAAAAACAACCTTGATTAACCAATTACTATTGAAGAAATACTGAAAGTCATGAAGTTCTTTTCTGAAAATAAGGTGCCATTGTCTGACTTCTTTTCTATTGATTTTATTTTTAGAAAAAAATTCAAGATGTGCTTAGCCCCTCTCTAGTAATCACACTTAGTTGAGGCATCCTGGCATCCTTAGTTGAGGCATCCTGACAATAAGACCTCCCTATGTCTTGTTTCTCAGTTACCTGCAAAGAAAAGAAATATAACTGAGAAATGTAGTTTCTCCAGTTTAATAGCCTTGAAGAAAAGAAATATCAAACTTCTGGCTAAAATAATGGACTCCACTGGTGAACTTCTTCCACCATGGTTAACAGAGATAAGAATTGCTTCATTTAAAAAGATGATATGCATTGCCAATACTAGATGGGTATTAAGTGTGATCTGATCTGTTCAGACTAAGTGAGTCCCCTGGTAACACTAGTGTCTATCCTACAGACTGATGAAAGTGTTATGGGGAGCCAAAGCATTAACACTGAGCTCTCAGCTTGTCCTCAGCATCTGTGCTTGAGATGTTTACAGAGAAATGTGACATTGCTGAGGACTGTTCAATAAACCTTTACACTCATACAGAGATAACAATGGTTAGTGGTGTAAAAAGAACAGGAGTACTTGTGGCACCTTAGAGACTAACAAATTTATTTGAGCATAAGCTTTCGTGCGCTACAGCCCACTTTATCAGATGCTTAGAATGGAACATATCGTAAGAAGATATATATACATACAGAGAACATGAAAAGTTGGAAGTTGCCCTACCAACTCTGAGAGGCTAATTAATTAAGATGAGCTATTATCATGAGGAAAAAAACAAACATTTGTGATGATAATCAAGATGTCCCATTCCAGACAGTGGACAAGAAGGTGTGAGGATACTTAACATGGGGAAGTAGACTCAATTTGTGCAATGACCCACCCACCCCCAGTCTGTATTCAAGACCAAGTTAATGTATTTAGTTTGCAAATTAATTCTAGTTCAGCAGTTTCTCATTGGAGCCTGTTTTTGAAGCTTTTCTGTTGCAAAATTACCACCTTTAAGTCTGTTACTGAGTGACCAGAGAGGTTGAAGTGTTCTCCTACTGGTTTTTGAATGTTATGATTCCTGATGTCAGATTTGTGTCCACTTTGCATTTGCTCCAATCCCTCAGACAGAGACAAACACCTACAAGATTTTTATCAAGCATTCTTAAAACTACAATACCCACCTGCTGAAGTGAAAAAAACAGATTGACAGAGCCGGAAGGGTACCCAGAAGTCACCTACTACAGGACAGGCCCAACAAAGAAAGTAATAGAACGCCACTAGCCATCACCTTCAGCCCCCAACTAAAACCTGTCCAGCACATCATCAAAGATCCTCAACCTATCCTGAAAGATGATTCCTCACTCTCACAGATCTTGGGAGACAGACCAGTCCTCACTTACAGACAGCCTTCCAACAAGCAAACACTTATCAGCAACCACACACCACACAACAAAAACACTAACCCAGGAACCTATCCTTGCAACAAAGCCTGATGCCAACTCTGTCCACATATCTATTCAAGTGACACCATCATAGGACCTAATCACATCAGCCATACCATCAGGGGCTCATTCACCTGCACATCTACCAATGTGATATATGCCATCATGTTCCAGCAATGCTGCTCTGCCATGTACATTGGCCAAAGCGAACAGTCTCTACACAAAAGAGTAAATGGACACAAATCTGACATCAGGAATCATAACATTCAAAAATAACATCTTAGGGGCATCCTGCACATGCAAGAGATGTGAATAGAAACCATTTTATCACCTGAAGATTCCTATTGCTATCTTGCTTTACCAGGCAGGTGAGCTCCAGAGACATGAGAGCAAAAACTGGCATGAGTCATAGCCACAGGCATATAATATCTTCCAATATTTCCCATAAAAGTCTTTTTAATAGCCAGCTGCTCAGTGCCTTAAAATGTGAGCTGGAAAGGGTGTTTTTTGCAACACATTAAACTTTAGTGTCATTCTCTTCATGCTACTTCACTTTACCGGATGTGGAACAAAGCACCATGTTAGTTCAATCCTCTCACAATTCTCATCTGCACAGCAGGATAGAGCACTCTTTAGCAAAAAGCTTTTGACGGTGTGGAGTGCCTGAACACTACCAAAATGATCAAGATGATGTGTAATAATCCTATCATGGAGATAAATATTGATTCAGTCCTAATGACGTCATGCTGTATGAAGGCATTTTCCAGCAGTAGTCTCTCTCTACTATGTTTGACTTCTGTATGGAGGGCCACACTCTCAGCTAGTGTAAACTAGAGTAAGCTTATTTGGCCCAGAGTTTTTAGCCCAGTTAAAATGGAAAAGCCAATGTATCTTTAGCATTACTGTAAATTAACACTTGAGTTTTTTAAAAGCTGTTTGTATTTATTTTGTGAGATATATATCATTACCCATATTACTACTTCAATGTAAGTGAAAATAGAGAGTATTTTTCTGCTTGTATTCTTTGATATCTGGCAGCAATTTATGAGTAGTCAGTTCAAATATTTCCCCTCGACAGTTAGTCACTGCATAAATATTTGCAAGATCAGGGTCTTAGATATCAGTCCCTGACTTGCAGGCACACAGACTGAAATACCTAAGAATTTGACCCTCCAGACACTTATCCCTTATTAACTTATTCACGTGTACAGACCTATTTATTTTCATTGGGATATTTATTTGAGTAAAGTTACTCATGCATGTGACTATGAGCAATGACAAGCAAGACTGAACTCCAACTTGCTTTCCAACAACCTTTTTCAGAATACTAATGTTCTCAAATTACTTTCCCAGTGACATATTCAATATTCGGAATTTTGACTGGGATAGATAGATAGATAGATAGATAGATAGATAGATAGATAGATAGATAGATATTCCTTCCCTTTCTCTCAAATTATATATTAGAAAACTAATTGTAAAATACGAATAAGAGAAGCAAAGGAACACAAGGAGAAATCTGTGGCCAGCAGAGTTAAGGACAACAAGAAGGATGGGGTTTTTTAAAGTATATTAAGAACAAAAAGAATCCCAACAATGGTATTGGTCCATTAATAGATTGAAGTAGTATAATTATCAACAACAAAGCAGAAAAGGCAGAATTTTTCAATAAATTTCTTTTCTATACTTGGGAAAAACAGATTATGTAGTTATATCATGTTATATGAAATACTTTCCACTCCAACACTAACTAAAGTTGATGTTAAAGAGCAACTATTAGAAAGTTAGACATCTATAAAATCAGCAGATCCAAATAACTTGCAAAGAGTTTTAGAAGAGCTGGCTATGGAGTTCACTGGAACCTTATTGTTGATTTTCAATGAAGTTTGGAACACTGGGGAAGTTCCAGGAGAATGGAATAAAGCTAATTTTTGCTAATATTTTAAAAGGGTAAATGGAATGATGTGGCCAATTATAAGCCTGTCAATCAGACATCAATAACAAGAAAGATAATGGAGCAGCAGACATGAGACTTTAATGCAGCACTTGATTAATAAAAATTAAAGAAGGATAAAAATAAATCCTGACAGACTAACTTGGTTTTTTAAATGAGATTATAGATTTTTGTTTGATAAAGATAATAGTGTTGATGTAATATACTCAGATTTCAGTAAGGGCTTGTCATAAATAGATAGCTAAGGGTTACTGTTTCTTTCACCTGTAAAGGGTTAACAAAGAGAACCAAACACCTGACCAACAGGTACCAATCAGGTGAAACCGGATTTTTCAAAGTTCAGGGAGGGAATTTCTTGTGGTCTGAGTTTTTTTTTCTTTTTCTTTTTTTTGTTTCTGTTTTTTGTTTTCTTCTCGGCTTATAGAGGCTTCTTTCTATTCTTTCAGCTTCTAATCTTCAGGTTTCAAAGTTGTAAGTACAAAGGTAGCAAACAATAGGCTTGTTAATGTTCTTGGTTGTTATTTACTATGTGTGGAGATGTGCTGGAATCCGTTTAAATTAGTTTCTCTTTTGAATAAGTTGCGCTTTTTATTCATTATGTTTCTTTTAAGTAATCAGCTCTTCCCCGCTACAACCTGTGATTTGTCAACTTAAGGCAAGAGATTATATGTTATGTGTTTTTCTTGTCTCGTATTTGATACTAAAGTCTTTTCTAAGAACTTGTTTGAGTTTTTCTCTCTGGTAGGCTAGAAGAAGGAAAAGGAGGGATATCTCTTGTGTTCAATCTACGAGGTACTCTGCAGCACCAGGGATTTGTGGGAGGGGACGAGAGATAGAATCATTTCTGTTTCCTTGTATCTTGTGGTGTGGTTCCTTCGTGGAATACGTAGAGAACACTTGCTTATTGTGGATGTAAAGAGATAGCACGTACCTCAGGTAGCCCGAGAGGAAAAGCGGGTGGGAGATGAGAGATGGAGAAGGGAAGTGGGTTATTTCCCTTGGGGTCCCTCCCAGGGAAAGTTTAGGGAGACCAGGACGGAGCCAAAACTCCTGGAATTTTTGGCTGGTGGCAACGAGATCAGATCTAAGCTGGAAATTAAGCTTAGAGGGGTTCATGCAGGCACCCAGATTTTTGGACGCTACGGTCCAGATTTGGGAAAGATGCTTATGATAGGGCTTAATTTGGTACTGCATGACATTTTGATTAAAAACTAGAATGATACAAAATTAACATGGCACACATTAAATAGATTAAAAACTGGCTATCTGAATAGTTTCAAAATGTAATTGTAAACAGGGAATCATCATTGCACGGGTGTGTTTCCATTGAGGTCTGTAGGGATTGGTTCTCGGCCATACGCTATTTAATCAATGACCTGGAAGAAGAAAAAAAATAACTGATAAATTTAGCAAATGACAAAATAATGAAAAGGACTGAGGCAGAGCGGTCTGGATTGACTAGCACAAGCAAAAAAATATGCCTTCTTATAGGATGGAATGTAAATATATACACATCTAGGAACAAAGAATGTAGGCCATATTTGCAGACTGAGAGATTCTATTCTGAGAAGCAGTGACTCTGAAAAAGATTTGGGATTCACAGTGGATAATCAGCTGAACATGGTCTCCTAGTGCCATGTTGTGTCCAAAAAGCCAATACAATCCTGGGATGCATAAACAAGGGAACCTCTAATAGAAGGTAAATTATTTTACTTTTGTATATGGCACTGGTATGACTGCTGCTGGAATAATGTGTCCAGTTTTGGTCTCTACAATTCAAGAAAGATGCTGAAAAATTGGAGAGGGTTCAGAGAAGAGCCATAAGAAATGATTAAGTATTAGAAAACCTACTTTATAATGATAGATGCAAGAAGCAGCTATCTAGTTTTACAAAGAGAAGATTAAGGGGTGACTTGGTCACAGTCTATAAATACTTACATGGGGAATAAATATTTGATAACGGGCTCTTCAATCTAGCAGTGAAAGATATAACATGATTCAATGGCTGGAAGTTGAAGTTAGACAAATTCAAAATGGAAATAAGGCATAAATTTGAAACAGTGAGAATAATTAAACATTAGACAATTTACCAAGGGTCATAGTGGATTCTCCATCACTGGCAATTTTTAAGGTAACAGAGGATATTTTTCTAAAAGAAGATCTGCTCTAGGAATTATTTGGCGGAAGTTTTATGGCCTGTGTCATACAAGAGGTCAGACTAGATAATCACAAAAGTCCTTTGTGGTCTTGGAATCTATGAAAATTTGGTTTCACTATCCAAATAACCTGCTCCAATCCTGATTTGATAGTCTCTGATAAGGTTCTTTATCTGGGGATTTAGATCCAAATGGACAGCTACCTCTTTAGATCTCT
Source organism: Chelonoidis abingdonii (assembly GCF_003597395.2). Classification (NCBI taxonomy): domain Eukaryota; kingdom Metazoa; phylum Chordata; order Testudines; family Testudinidae; genus Chelonoidis; species Chelonoidis abingdonii. The sequence continues at coordinate 182,583,528 of NC_133769.1, read as the reverse complement.
CCTTAGGATTTGTTATCTGTTGCATTAATCTGGTATTCTAACTAAATTGAATATTGATTACAATCCAGTATTGCTCACTTGTTGATTTGTTAAATTGACCCTGATGAGATGATAGTGTATTTTCATTTTTAGTTTAGTTTGATAGGATGAATAGTAGCTCCATTTTAGTGACATGCTTTCCTGATTTTGTTTAATAATAAACAATAATAATAATAATAATGATGATGATGTTTATAACTGATACTGAAACACAGGTCTTTCAAACAACCAAGCTGGGCAAGAATAATGTAGAATTTGAGAGTCTATCATATGGTCCACCTAAAAGCTTAACAAACTTCCCTAGATTAGCCTTTGGTTCTCCCAGTTTGTTCTAAACACCACTGAAGTTTAAATTAACATCCAAGAGACAAGAAACTTCAGGATTTCAGGTTACTTTCTAAATGCTAACTTCAAACACAGTACACAAAAGTGGCATTTTCTATTCATATTTTGTTCTCAAATGTAGACAACAATACATTAATGTTATTTATACCATTAAAAGCATTAGGTGCTCAACATGGCTTATATAATGCTGGAGTGCCCAACTTCAAATGTGCTCAATCCAACATTACATTAACACTAAGGAATTTTAAGTCTGTTGGGTTTTGGAGTTAATAGGACTACAATTAGAGCATAAAGTTAAGCATGCATTTAAGTACTTACAGGGCCAAGGGCTTAAAAACACACAGTATGCTTTCCTTTTCCAAGAGTAATTGCCTATATTATCTGGTAAACTGGAAAATGCAGTAGAATCAAGTTACAAGCTCTGTGAGTCTTCATATTTTTCAGACAACAGCACTGTCATAATTAGATAGCTAAGGGTTAATGTTTCTTTTACCTGCAAAGGGAACCTAACACCTGACCAGAGGACCAATCAGGAAACCGTATTTTTAAAAGCAGGGGAGGGAACCTCTGGAGGGGTTTGGCTTTATTCTGTGTCTTTTGGTTTCTTTCAGCTATGAGAGAACAACTTTTCTTTCTATCTCCAAGCTTCTTTCTACCCTGCTGTTACCAAGTTGTAAGTACAAAAGGAAAAGCAATAGGTTTATACTGTAGCTGTATTTACATGTGTGTACTTTGCTGACTGGTTTAAATTTGGCTATTTTTTGAATCAGACTGTTTATTCCTAATTCTCTTATAAGCAATAGCCCTTATTGATTCTTGGAATGCAGAGTTGATATTCTATGTAATTTCTCTCTTTTGTATATAACGTTTCTTTTTTAAAACCTGTGGGTTTTTGGTTTTCTCTGGTAAAGTACGGTCCGAAGAGGGAGAAAAATCTCTTTGTCTTAGCTTGACCAAGTTCTGAATGCATACCTCCAGGGGGAAGGTAAATTGCCCTCGATGGTTTGTCAGTCAAGGAGGTTTAGTACAAGCATCGCTCAGGCATAACCCAGGCGAGGGGGAAGCTGGGGATGAGATAGGGAGACCAGGGGGTGCTGGGTCTTGTGGTCCCCCAGGGATAGGGTTGGGGCGACCCGGGGGCGATCAGGAGCCCTGAATCCTGATTGGTGGCAGCGAGATCAGATCCAAGCTGGTAATTTAAGCTTGGAGGTTTCATGGTAGCTTCTCAGTTTATGAACGCTAAGGTTCAAATCTGAGTAGGAGGCTATTACAAGCACAAATCATCAGAAGTTTTTCATTAACTTTTTATCTTTTGCATCATGGATATACCCTTTATAATGTAAACCCAGAGGTAACATTATTAAATTAGCCAGTGTACACCAGCTGACAATCTGGCTTGTTGACCCAAGTGATCCTTGGTATAACACTAAAGGCTTTATTGAAATTGGATGAGTTTTAACCATTCCCTTTATGCTTTCCATGTCACATTATTCCTCCATGGTACCCTTATTATTCTCCATAGGGATCCACCTGTGTGGGCCTTTATGCCTTCATGATCAATTTGCATTTGGAAGATTAAAATCCTGTTGGAGGTATCTACAATGCATTTGGACTCCAATGTCATCAATCCCCTCCAAAATATGCAAAAATTGGGGATATATCTTATAGCTTTTAGCATATTTCAGACATCACTTGTCATTTTCCCCACTAGCCTACTGTATAATGTCTGAGAAGCAGAACACCTATTCCTCAGCTGTCACAGATTTTGAGTTCTGTGACATCTAATTCTTTCTTAAAGGCTCAGAAAAGTTATGTTGTTCTGCAAGCTCTAGGTCTACAAAAATCAGTGCTTCTCCCTTAAAATTAGCCACATTTTCTTACAGAGTGACAGCTTTCCTTACAGTTCATCCCAAAGAGAGTATAAAAATTTATGTGCTTCTGTTTGCTATCGTCTTGCTCACATGTCTGAAAAGTGCAAAGCTGCATACTGAACTCCTCTATTAGCATTCACACTATTTTTACCATTGCAATATAAGAGCTGTATTCAAGACTCCATGAACAATATGGAATGAGTAGACTTCAAAATAACTAATTAGTTATTCTGCTTTAAAGTAGTTAAAATGAGAAAAACAAACCATATTTTATGTCATACCTTTTTTTTTCTTGAATGTGATAACAGATTTCATAGACAGAGGTATGAATGTTGTATTCCCAAGGCCTCATTCACCTGTCCCTAGCACTTGTGGGAGTTTCATTATCACTCTTAATCTGGCTGATTCATGTTTCTGTGTTACATATTGCTTGTTTTATTATGGCCAACCAAATGTAGTCTGCAGCAACTGCGTAATAATAAACCATTTCACAAAATGCTATAAAGAAAAGAAGTGCATGAATCACAACGTGGAGAAGACATACCAGTTCTCAGAGATACACTAAAATTGTTGTGTTAGTGGGGTCAATAGGACACTTGTTTAAATTGTAACATAAATCTTTCTAGTACAACAAGCTGAGGATATTAAAAATAAAGGTAAAGTATGGGAAAAATACAATTGTAGAAACAGACGAGGCAGGCAGATAAATAAGAGGCAGAAAGGGAAAATTACAATTTGAAGAAGTTTAAGATACTGACTAGAATGTTAGGGGACAAGTGTTTCCAGTCTGGTGTCTTATAAGAAGAATGGAAGAAGGGGATTGAAAAGCAGGTTTATATGACAAACACAACACAATTATTTTAACCATCAGTGGTAAACTCAAGATGAGAAAAAACAATGAAAGAAGAAGAAATCATAAAATGTAATATATATATCTACTAAAGTAATTTACAAAACACATGTGAACATCTCTACTGTTCTGACAGTTAGTTCCGATTACTTTAACACCTGGTCTTTCATTTCACCCAGTCATGTGTTACCAGGGCCCTTTAAAATCGCAGATTTCTAGATATCTGCCCAGTTATAGCTTTTTATTTTAAGTGAATTTTGGTATTTGTGAAGGGACCAGTGTGACAGCCTTGAAAAATAAAATCCCCTCTAGATCTACAAAAGAGATACAGGCAACAGCAGTCTGAGCATCCCCAACATTGGGCCTTCAATGAGTTGCTAGCATGGGACTACGTTTAAAAAGGTGCATGAACAGCTCATACCCATTCGGTCTTTTACCACATGGATGCCAGGAAAAAACAAACTCAGTGGCTTTTTTTGTGATGTGGACACTTATCCACTAGATGCTGAAACCACCAACTTATTATAAATAAGCACCGCATAGCCTTGACATTGTTTGACTTTCAGTCACTATCAACTTAGGTGGAGTTGGGACCAATGACTTAGAGAGGAAGAGTTTGTATTCCATTCCCAGTCCCTGTGGTCTCAAATCCTTCAACACCACCACCTTTTTAAACTTTGTGAATACAATCAAGAATAGCAACAAACTGTGTGTTCAGACATTTCAGCAACATTCACTAACCTGAAAAAATTGCACATTTGGGGAATTATAAGTATCCCATTAAAGGGATTGTAAATCATGAGTAGTCAGTTTGACTATCTAGTGTCAGTATCCATTGCCAATTACCCTGACCAGTGGTTGGTCTTCATTTTGTTTGAATACCAAAAGATGTTGTGGTTCTCATTCTGTAATTCTACTTAGCTTCATAATCAGTTCTTTACCAGCCCTGCCAAAGACAGCTGAGCCTCAGCCCACACTCCCTCAGCCATTAATAAAAGGTCCCTCTGCTCCCTGTCCTGTAGGCAGCTTGCCAGCGTAGGCTCAGGAGATTCCAATTTCTAAAGTTTGTACACACCTTTCTTGGCCTAGGCAGGGATCCACAGTGACAGAAGACTTCCTCCTTTTCCCGACCCCACCAAACATCTTCCCCTCACATCCTCAGCTCCCTCTGCCCTAGACCCATCAAGGTCATGCATATAGGCAAAGGGGACCTGATGCCTGTCCACAGATGTGCCACAACTATAGTGAGAAAGCCCAGATTCAGAGCCTCCTGACTTGTTGACCATGCTGCCACTCACTCACTGCATGTTTAACTGTGTACAAATCTATAAAGAGCTTCTTAATGAGGTCTACTTATTTAATAAGAGTTTTATTGTTGTAGTGTCCAAATCTCACAAATCAGGGGATCATTGTGCAAGGTGCTATACAAACATATAGGAAGATGGAGGTGGATTATGGTTTTGTGGGGCCCTGAGCCAGAGTGAGTGGGGGCCCCTCCCTAAACCTTCCTCCTGCAAGCCCCCCTGTCCCGACCTTGCTCCCTGGCAGGAACTCTAGGCAAGAGCATAAAGAGAGCAAGCCCCCAGGTCCCAACCCTGCTCTCCGGCAAGAGCACTGGGTGGGCAGGAAGAGCAGGCTCACGGTGCATGGGTGCCCATTTCTCTGCCCCCCCCCCCCCAGTTGGCTGGCGCTCCTTGATACAGGCCCTGTTGGCCAGATGGCTAGTCCGCCACTGTAGGAAGACCCCAGAAATACAAATCTCCACTTCTCCTACACAGGAACACTAGTAGCTGAAAAGGGGCATCACACCCAACTTGGATCTCAGCAGCTTATGACAATTGTCTCTACTCTCCTGGGAGAAACTGAGATATCACAGGCTCAAAGAACAACAGTACAAAAATATGAGTCAGTTGTCATTTCTTCAGAATGTGGTACCTGTCCCTTCCTGGCTGTATCACTAAGCAAACTATATAACAGAGAGCCTCTGAAAAAGCTATGAAGTAGTATGTCCCGGCTTCTCTGAGCCTATGTAGAGAACACCTTGAGGTTACTTATGAACTAGTTCCCTGTGTGGCAGAGCAATGAACTATGACCAAGCCACAGAAGGCTTTGTGTGAAGGATAAATAAAATAATATGTTTACAGTAAGTAACGTTAAAGTTACAAATTAACATGGCTGCCCCAGGGTGGCTGGCACCAGTAACTTAAGTAAGTCCAGCTGCCCTGTGCCACAACTGATGCTCCCAGTTGGGCCAATTAAGAAGGTGGGGCTGCACCTGAGGCTAGCAAGAGTCAGGGAGCATGCCAGTGAGCTGAAACAGACAGAGAGAATTATGTATGCATGCATATGTAGGTGAGTGAGCTTAGAAAATGCAGGAAGCAGGAGCATCAGGTCTGCCAGAGTGCCCTCTCAGGGGAGGCAGGGAGAGCCTAAAATGTGAAGGGTGAGATGAAGAATTTATTTGTTTCAGTTTGGGCAATAAACCTGCATAAAGGAGATTGAGGGCATAGCAGTGAGTCCTTAGCAAGCTAGGGAGAAGCCCTGCCATGTGATTATGGCAGAGCCAAACATTAAAGCTAACACTAACTGTCACACTGTTATAAAAAAGGCACAATATAAAGTGAGAATTAAGGACAAAAGGTTAACTGTAGGCTACATAAAAAACATGGCACAATTTCTTTGCCTGATTTTCCAAGCTCTTTTTTAAAGCAGGACAGATAGATATACAGTTTAGAGAGACTTAAAACTCCTGGCAGAATAGACTGCTAGATTTAAGTTTTCTGATGTGGGTTTTGCATATACCTCCTCTGTTTGGAAACCAGAGTTTTTTATTTTAGGAACTGATAATTATGGGGAATTTGAGAGAAGTTATCATTTAAAGATGTACGTGAATACAGTTAAAAGTAATGCTAGAGTGAAGGGATTCCTTTTTCTTTCAGTGATTAAACTACTTATACCAGGGGTTGGCAACCTCTGGCATGCAGCTCGCCAGCATAAGCACCCTGGTGAGCCGAGCCAGTTTGTTTACCGGTCGCATCGGCAGATTCTCCCGATCGCAGCTCTCACTGGCCACGGTTCGCTGTTCCAGGACAATGGGTGCTGCGGGAAGCGCCGCAGGCCAAGGGATGTGCTGGCCACAGCTTCCTGCTGCCCTCATTGGCCTGGGACAGCGAACTGCGGCCAGTGGGACCCACAATCGGCTGAACCTGCCAACGCAGCAGGTAAACAAACTGGCCTGGCCTGGCCTGGCCCGCCAGGGTGCTTACCCTGGTGAGCTGCGTCCCAGAGGTTGCCAACCCCTGGCTTATACTATTTTAAGTGACTTATTGCATAGCAGATGGAAAAAGGAGGCATATGTATGCATGAATACACGACAATGCATGGTATAGTGAATTTAGGGTGTAATAGGCCTCAAATATCCATTCTGTAGCAGCCTGAGGTCCTCAATAGGGGGAAAAGGTACAACACGCCCTTGATTAGTCTTATGATCCTATAGTAGTTTAATGGTCTGCATTGTATTGTGGGAGATGTGGTCCTCCAGGGAGCTTATAGGACAGAATGGGGGCCTGAGTTACAACTCTAGTAAGGCAATGTGCTTGGGAAATACAGTTTAATTATGTTTAACTGATTCAAAACTAAGTGGTTTAGCTTGATTCAGCTAAGCAATATATTGATTTGGGTCAGATCCTATACACAATATTTCTTTTTGATTTTCCACAAGTAAAAAAAGATTAAAAAAAGAGCTTGTCTACAAAATTGAAGTTCTCCCATGGAAAAATCTGATTTTTGCAAAAATCATTGTGATGGAAAATGCCCAACAATCTCTAGCGGAGATATAGCTCTAGAGGAAATTCTCTCTCCCCCTCTTGTCCATACATCCAGGGCTTAGGGAGCACTATCTTCAGCACTGGGGCTCATTCATTTACAGAGGAACTGGAGAGGAGCAGCAGCCTTCTTCTCCCCCTCCCCCAGTGTACCCCATATAGCAACAAACACAAATTGGTCCAATAGTAATTCTATAACTACTATAAAAATTCTTCATGTCCCCAAAATATTCTAGAAGTAGAGAGAGACAGGAACAGCAGCAGGGAATCAGATGCTAACACAATTAAATAAAAATAGATTATATATATTTTTTCCAAATAGCAAGTTCCACTTTCAATTTTCCACACATTTACCTTCACATTCTGCATCTGAGTGAAATTTCATTCTCCCTTCCCCACAACCATTGCTGCAAACTAGTAGTTTGCAGCAATGGTTGTGGGGAATGGAGAATGAAACTAGTAGTGTGCAGCACAGCTTAGTTTCAACACTGTCAAATGTGATTAAAAGAAACTGAATTTGCTGTCTTTACAACAAAACAGTTAGCTGAGGCAAGTCAATACTGGTGCAGTGCACTCAGGTGAAGCTTGCAAACTGGACATAAGTTTACCAATATGTCATTGATTAAGAAAGGATTCGTTTTTGGGGGGAGAAAGATATTGTTGCGTAGTATCAAAGATCATAGATTCTTCTTCTCTCTGATGAGCAGACTGTGAAAAGACCAACAGCTGTTGACAAGAACAAAAGGACTTGCAGTAGGTGGTGCCACCTGTGCCTATCTTATTCCAGCCTGAACAATCTGCCACTCGAGTGTGGAGATAGGTGGAGAAAGCAACAGTGACTCAGAGTCGGGGGAGTGAGAATAGTTGTCACAGCTCAAGCAAGAGCCTTTTTTAGAGAGGAATATAATTATAGTTTTTTCTAGAAAAAGAACCAGTTAGAAAAAGAAATACATAATACAAATGCTCTAATGAACACTATAAGAATCAGGTACCACTATATCCACATACATTGCTAAGCTTCACTTCACTGTTTACTCATCGCTCATTCAACTTGCTTCTCAATAAATTAACCTAAATATTCTGCCTCACTTAAGCATTTATTGCCCAACTCCAGAATATCCAGATGCTTAATTCTGAAAATTAGGGTTGATATCAAATACCTGTATAGAGCAGGCATTTACAGAGCACTAAAGTAATGTTTACCTAAAAAGGAGTACAGCCCATGTATTCTTCCACCTCATTCATTTTCTTATGAACACACTTAAGGAATTCCATGCATCTATGGGATAATCTCTGGAATCATGGGATATAGATTGCAATTAGCATGCATCCTTGAGCATCTCACTCTGCCCACTAATCCATCCGTCAAAACTACTTATAGCGTACCAAAACTTTCAGCTGCTTGGAAGCTACTATTTAAAAAAACATAAAAATAAAAAAGCCTGCCACAAATATTTCCCTCTTTCCTCACAAGTGTGGAATTCTTCCCAGATTTCAATAGTCTGAGCTGGAGGTTGGCTAGTACTCAGTCCTAGTCCAGGGACATGTTTTAAAGATTCAGTATCTACATTTCATGGTTAACACCGGGTGATTTATACTATTACCTGCTCTAGACTGAAGAAAAAGCTCTTCTAACATGCCTTCAGGAAGATGTCCAAACATGATGATCTGCCCCAGATGGCTAATAGACCAAACTAACTTCTAGAACATCTGAATGGAAAGCGCTGATCATTTAAAAAAAAAAATCCACCTTTGCTTCTTAGCCATAATCACACTAAATAGCACTCTCTGTAAACTATTCATTCAGGTGCCTGACTGCTCCAGTCAATATTATCTGATAGAACAGCCTTCTTAAGATGCCTGGTGAAGTAATCATTTATTCGGAACAAATTAATAGGACTGAGAAGTCTTACCAGTCAGTAAGAATTAGTGTTTTTAATCATACTGCTATGTTACCTCCAAGCACTTGAACATTCTGAGAGAAAAGGTGATTTATTTGTTGGTCTGCCTGCAACATCCAGGTTCCTTTGGTGCAATGAGCATGATGGTCCAGTCTGGATTAAGAGGGGTGCAGTCCAAGCCAATAAGGGATTGTGTCACTGCCTGACCTGTAACGCCTCAGAGTGCTGCTGTAGCTCCCAACCTGGGCCTCTCACAACTAACCTACCAGTACCAGCATGCTAGTCACATCCCAAGTGTCCGTGTATTACTGCAGCCCTGCTCCAGCAGCTCTGACCCCAGCAGCCTGTCAGCAACATTCCAATCACACACTGGCTTCCACTAACCTTGGTTACAACTAGCAAGGTGACTTCAAATACACTCCCAGTCTCTAATTTCCCCAAACCCATGTGCTCTGTAATATCCAGCCCTCTCCTGGACAGTTCAGAGAAATATGGTTTTCTATCCCTCTGTATGATTTCTGTCTAAGTGTGGCTTTCATTGTTTCTGATTCTACCACACTTAATTTACATGGAAGATAGGTAGATAGCTGCGACATTAACCCCTGTTTAGGCTGATTGTACTGCCTAATAGCAGTGGGTATTCCTAATAACTTGCATTGTGTTAATACATACGTGTCACAATTATATTAATCGTTATCAATAGCTTTTAGAGAAGACCTCACCTCTATACAATGTTATAATAGAGTAATATTGTATACAATCAAGCAATATACAACTGAATCAACTGAGAGGTTCAGCCCTGTCTTTATAGGCAAATAAACCTTTGAAAATTATTCTTCTGAAAAGTAAAACCCAGATCAACCTTCTCTCTCTTGTTAGACACCATACTTCTTTCTCCCTCACTTGTTAGTCTGAGGTTTGCCTTCATCGCCTTGTTAGCCTGATGGGCCTGTTTACAGGATATATAAACTACATTGTCATTGTCTTTCAAAGTACTTTGGAAGTAACTCCCAGATGGGCAAATGACATTCCTTTGTCTGGTGCAGACCCCCCTAGCATATCTGGTTTACACACACTTTAGCCAAAATTCTAGCATAGTCCATAACTTGTATGTATGTAATAGGTATCACAGTACAATAATATTAATGATCAATAAGCTATTAGTTTTCAAATGATACTTCATAAATTACATTTTGCACAAAGATTATTCTAATAGTGTGTAGGCTGTGAATACATGGGTGCTTAATGTCACAGAGAAGTATAGGTGGCAGATTACAATTGTCGTTAGATTTATAGTCAGATTAGGGAGGGATTTTTGAAGAGTATTATGTAGAAAAAATACTGGATAGAAGCAGCTATGGAAAGAGAAGAGTGACAAAATAAAACAGGGGAAAAAAAATTAAAATGAATGTGGTTATACAGACATGATATTGAAGAATCACTAACACTACTTTACATTTATATACAACTGTCATCCTGAAGCACTATGCAAACTGACTCCAGGAAGGCAGCTCTTCAAGACTTCATGGTGCCCCACCGACTTCAAGGTCAAAGTTCTGTTTGTAGGAATGTGGCCTAATCCTGGAAGTATTTAATATATGAGTAGTCTCAATTAGTTCAGCAGGGTTTCTTTAAGTGAGGAAGGACTAATTACATAAGTAGGTGTTTGAAGGATTAGGGCATGGTACTGATCTGCCCAGTGCCACGCAAATCACATGACAGTCGTGCATTTTTCTTTGGAGTCACACATGCACACCTAACACCTGTAACATCATGCACTGCTGCAGGGAGAGCTGGTCAACAAGGAAAATATGGTGTATGTTCATGGGATGGGGAGTGGGAGGGAGAGGAATGACTGCTCCTCCTCAGATTCAGCATGTCCATCCTGTTTGCCTCCTGCATAGAAAACAGAGCAAACAACAGTAGCTTCTCCATTAGCCCTTTCAGTCACAGGGCAGCCTGAGCTGAGGCAATATGGAACTTTAACCCCCAGAAGTACTGCTGGGTCAGGCATCCCCTAGCCTTTCCACTGCCCCCCTTTTTTAGTACACCAGAGTACTCCTACCTACTAGACAAAATCTTCTGGTGCAGCAGCTCCTGCCCAGCCCGTCATCTATTTCCAGGACTCAGCTTTGAAGTCTTCTGAGGGTCCTGGTGGTTTTGATCCATCCCCTCCCCTCAGCCTTCAAACTGTAACTGACTTGTTCATTGCCCATTTTCTCTCTTCAGGGGAGGGTCACAAAATGGGCCATCCCAGATATCCTATTTTTGTATCACAAATGGTAGCAACAGTAGTGGGGAGGAGCAGAAAGGAGCCTGAGTCCCTCCAACTTTCTCTACTGCCTAGAGGGCAGCTGAGCCATTCCACCCTCTTAAACTCTCCCTTCTGCCTTGGAGAAGGGGTTTGAGTCTCTACCCATAGCCCTCACTGCTCTTCCATGCTGGATGGGAGAGGAGTGAAGATCACAGTATCGTCCCCCAAAGTTTGCACTCCCACCCCAGCTGATAGGCTTCCAGAACTCAAGAAAGCAACAAGTATAAGGGCTGCTGCAGAGCCCCAAAAGTGTAGGGGATGGGACAACTGCCTTTTTGGGGAAGAGAGAATTTCAACACAGTTTTGGAGAGGACCACTGAGTCCCCATTTGAACCCTTTGTTGACTCTCTGTAGCTCCCACTTGGGTTTGCCTGGCTACAAGCCTATGTCAGGGTGGAGTGAGGTGTTAGCTTCTGCAAGGATTATTATGTGAAGGGTTATGCAGCTACATTTATGACTCTTCTTGCTGGTGATAGAAAGTCACTATTTCCCCCACATGGTCCCCTTGAGTAGTGAGATTAAGTCACATCTACACAATACCTACTCACTCTGACAAAGAGATTAGTGTCTATCTTTCACTGGTGAGAAAATAGCATGAAGCTTCACAACAACAGGTCTGTTGTCCTGTATATGAACAGGGAACTTTATCGAACAAGGTTGTGAAGCATGTCTTTCACTAGCAATAAATCCACAATTTTTTTTAGGTGAAATTTAGGGATATATACAAATATTAATATGTGTATTATTTTAATAATGTACATAAATGCCAGATGGGACTGCATAAAACTTAGCAGCTATGTACATTGCAATCATGATAGTCGTCTATCAAGGCACAGCAACACAACACAACACATTAGAATACAGAACAGTGTAGTCTGCTGAAAATGCAGGGGGAGGGCAACAGGAATTACTCAGTTTGGGATAAAAGCAGGACAACTGGGCTAATACTTACAATTATTATGAGTAACTGTAATACTAACAGTAATAGAACTAGCTCTTGTAAATCATTAAATAGTGTCTTTAATTTATTAAAAGTTTCTATTCTAGGATCCAGAAATAGTCAGAACCTCAATGCTATAACTCTTCCAAAAGGATGAGCCTCCAACAGTGCTTGCCTCATGCTGGGACTTTGGTCTATTAAGACTGACTGAATGACTGATGCCTACTGAATAACCAGTGCCTCTTCCCACAGAACCAAGATTTTATTGGAAAATCTCCCATCCAAATAATGAGCAGGTCTTTTGAGATCACAGTGAGGTGGTGTGAAAAAAAACAAACTAAAACCAAACAACATACATACATACATATATACACTAGTTTTTAAAATGAGGATAAAAGGGGCACACACAAAAAATTCAGCCAAAAACATGTGAAAGATGCAGAATGCAGTTCAAGAAGGAAAATAAAAGTTCTATAGAAAGAATGGACAAGAAGGTACAAAAAAAAAGAAAGGAAAGTGCAAAATAAGGGTAAAGCTAGTCAGACTTATAAAAGATAGACAAGAACAAAATAGAGGTGACAGTGTAACTCTAACAAGTGGGTCTAATGAAATTTAATATATTTTTGTAATAATTTAAAACGTTACATTAGATGCAAGTTAAATTTGTTAAATACAAGAGAAAGCTACAGATTATGTTAAGAATATGTCAGCCAAACTTCATGGGAGAAAAAAAAAATCTATAAATTAATATGTTTTTGAAGGGGGGGAGGGCACTTGGTGCCGGCATCCTCCAAACTTAAGGGTCTTCTGACTAGTGTGTACAAAACACAGGAGGACCAGGCAATAGTAGGAGAACTATTTTCATTGTTTAGGGCCAGCTTCTGATTACCTTACTCCTGTTCATCAGCATTTTACTGCCCTGAAATCAATAGAACTTCTCAAGAGTAAGATGCCACTCAATGTGATAAAAGAGTGGCAAAATCAGGTCCTTAATTAATCAAACATTAGCCTGTATAAAACAAAAAAATAAAAACCTAGCATTTCCACAGTCGGAAGTATAGAAAATGAAGGAGGGAAATAATGGGATCATAGAACAAGCTTGCATTTGTTATAATCCATTTTTTTTTCAAAATAGATACAAATACCTGTTTGGCAAGACTGGTTGTCATCAAATATGCCTAAAAGTACGGATTTATGCACTGGAAGCCCCAGTGTAAACATTTTGCAGCTTTGAGAATGAATATGAATCACCACCAAGCCAATTTTAAACTGAAGATTATTTGTTTATTTGAGACCTGTGGCCTTTTTGCAAATCCTAGATTTTAGTTGGCGTCTGTTAAGTTGCTCAGGTGCCTTCAGATAACATAGTAATAATAAATTAAACAATATTATATATATATATATTTGCATATATTAGGTAAATCTTGCTATGATTAGTAGAAAGGTGTGTATTCCCTTTCATGTAACTGAAACCATTTAAAAGTCTCTAGAAGACAGAGTTTACCCAGTGTTTATGCATTTATGCGTTTTGAACAACTAAATTATAAAGTAGGCTGGTAGCTTTTATAAAGATAGTGTGACACTTCCCATTATAAGACTCTGTTTTCAATAACCTATCACTTTGCTAAATTTTAACAATTCAGACTAAAGTTTTCCATTCCAGGTGTCTGCCTACAGCTAATCTATTTATTTTCTTTTTGTGTGGGGAGGGCAAAATATCAGCCAATAGAGTTTAGCTGTTTCAGGGATGCTGGAACTAGGAGAGCTAGCAGTGTGGCAGCAGCCCCTGGCTTGAATTACTAATAACAACCAAATACATGGTTTTCACTTTCAGCACCCCCACTTTAAAAATTGTTCCAGCACTCCTGAGCTGTTTCCAAGAACGAGACTAGTGAGAAAAACAAAACAAAACTAACAAACAAACAAATTTTGCTTAGGATAAATGCAGGAGACCATTTCTTAGAGAAGTTCTAGCACTGCTATGATTTGCAGTAGGGTTGTTAAAATTTGGCAGGGGCTGGCCTTTGTGTCAGAGATATGCATTTTGCCATCACAGTGGAAATCTACCCCAAATTTCATCAAATTATAAGACTTTGGGGGGCGGAGGGATATTGCATTTCACATATGCTAGAGGTGTGCAGCTAAAAAAAGCCTTCTGATGATTCCATTCACACTGAGCATGATCCAGTCCAGGGCTGAGCAGGACTTCCCCTCCAGTTATAGCTCTGGGCTTCTGCAGGCCATGCCTAGCCTGGGCCCAAGTAAGTAATCTGACAGCACACAATAGAGCTGGGTAGAGAATAATAATTACATTTTGTGAAGGATTTCAAGATTTTGAAATATGGTTTTGTTCTGATTCAGAATGAAAATTATTTTTTTCAAAATTCTCCATGAAGTGGAATCACCCTTCTCCACCCAGCAGTACTGGGGACCCCTAGCTGTGGGATAGTTTTCCTGGCAGGCTACCACTGGACTGTGGACCCCAGAAGACCCAGAAGCCTCAACTCTGAGGCAGTCCATCTGTCCAGCTGCTCCTGCACCAGGGACCCTGGAAGACCTAGGAGCCTGGGCTGCTGAGGAGCTGTGAGCCAGGCTCTGATCTCCGCATCAACCTACAGGACGGCTGATGAGGAACTGGACCAGGCAGTTTTTTTTAAATGGAATTTAGCATGGTAGGCAGCACTCCTTCTGAATCCTGCCTGGATTACATCAGAACTTTGCCAAAATCAGCACAATGCTGTGCAACATTTATATTTAAAAGACTTGGCAGATTCCAATCTGGATCATAATGCATATGCACAAAGGGGAGGGTCTAAAGTTGCAGACAACTTTAATCTTATACTTTGCCCAGGATTGTTTTGATTGTGTAATATGAATATAAAGAAAAACATGGGAATTGGAAAAGGGGATATTTAATGGCTTTATCAAATTATTGTCCTCTGAACAATGGAGGAAGAGGGAAGTAGGAATGATATTCTTTAAAGTGGCATCTTACATTGTGAAGCAGGTTTAGGGCAGATTTTAATGGCAAAATTCGCCTCTGTGCAGAGGACCATCACAAGGTGTTTGCACAACTCATGTGCCACTTAAGCACTCAACAATCAGGACATAAGGAATGTATGGACACGGGGTTAGTCCTCTGTAGAGGGGTGAATTTCACCCTGAATGTATTAACCAAGATCAGTGGGCAATGTCATCCTCATCCCACGCTGCTGCCCATCTGATCAGAAATACTGCTCCATTGGTCAGAGAGGGAAAACAGACTAATATCAGATCCTTCTCCCTCAGAGCCCATGGAATCCATTGTGCAGGGTTCAGAGAGGACCCAGCCACTTGGAAGAGACATGGTTTGGGGCAATTTCTGACTCTGACTCACAATAACTCTCGGAAAAATTGCCATGCTAATTAAACCTGAGGTTGTAAGGTTTATCTCACAGTTCCCTCTTCAGATGGGTGTGAAGGGGAGGCCTTGAGGCCATCCCCAAAAGAATGACTTCTGAACACGTCTTGAGTGGATGTCTTCAGATTTATCACATTTCTTCTGGATTTCAGGACATCTGTAGTGGCGGAAGTCTATGCCTGCTGCTCTGTGCTCATTTCATTGTCCTATAAACCATGCTACACCATTGGACAATGTTTCTGAAACTCCACAAGATACAGCTTATGGAGTTTTCCTTATAACTTTGCTCATCCTTCAGGTTTATCCACAAGAGAAGATAATCATGCTCCATTTCTCAGATTTTTTTTTGCTCTTATCACATGGAGCTGCGTAATGATTATTTCTCAGCTATAGATTGTTATTTTATAAATTTTTGAAGGTGATGGGTGGCTGTATGTTGAACACCTCTTTCATCTGTTTCCACAAGCTGCCATATTTATTCTGAAGCCCTTTCATACTAAAAGAGGGTGTGTTTTTTTAATGTAAAATAATACTGCTGGATATTTAGTAGAGGCTGTTTAAAATAAATAATTAATTGGCAGAATGCTTCTCAAATTACTTTTAGTACCTGCTTGCATATTCTCATGCAGCATTCTAACTATGAAAGAGTAAAGCTGCAGTATGCAATCATACCTGGAAATCATAAAAACCTTTGCAAAATGCACTGAAATCCATAAGAGTGAATATGTAAGATACTTTCTCCATCCTGCCTGAAATTTTAGCTTTCGTATTTGGATCACAGCGTAATCTTCACCATTTCTTTATTTTTATCAGAGCAAAGTTAGAAGGGTTGCAGTGGTGTGCTATGTAACTTATGTCTGCATTTTTCATGGTCTCTGACATAATCTGTACATTAAGAGCTCAATCTGGCCCCTGTAAACTTCCACTGAATTCAGAAAGTGCACAATTAGGCTTAAGAACAGAAGAACATAAGAACGGCCGTACCGGGTCAGACCAAAGGTCCATCTAGCCCAGAATCTGTCTACTGACAGTGGCCAATGCCAGGTGCCCCAGAAGGAGTGAACCTAATAGGCAATGATCAAGTGATCCATCTCCTGCCATCCATCTCCATCCTCTGACAAACAGAGGCTAGGGACACCATTCCTTACCCTTCCTGGCTAATAGCCATTTATGGACTTAACCACCATGAATTTATCCAGTTCTCTTTCAAACGCTGTTATAGTCCTAGCTTCACAACCTCCTCAGATAAGGAGTTCCACAAGTTGACTGTGCGCTGCATGAAGAACTTTCTTTTATTTGTTTTAAACCCGCTGCCTATTAATTTAATTTCATTTGCATTTGTGACCCCTAGTTTATCCCTATTTTGGGAATAACTAAATAATTTTTCTATCCCCTTCCCACATCAATCATGATTTTATATACTTCTATCATTATCCCCCTTAGTCTCCTCTTTTCCAACTGAAGAGTCCTAGCCTCTTTAATCTTTCCTCATAGCGACGGCTCTCAATCCTAATCATTTTAGTGTCTTTTCTGAACCTTTTCTAGTGCCAGGATATTCTTTTGAGGTGAGGAGACCACATCTGACGCAGTATTCGAGCATGTAGCGTACCATGGATTTATATAAGGGCAAAAATATTCATCTTATCTCTATCCTCTTTCAATAATTCCTAAAATCCTGTTTGCTTTTTTGACCGCTTGCACACTGCATGGACATCTTCAGAACTATCCACAATCACGCCAAGATCTTTTTCCTGATTAGTGTAGCTAATTAGCCCCATCATATGATGTAAGTTGGGTTCCAATGTCATACTACATTTATCCAATTTTCATTTGCCATTTGTGTGCCCAATCACTTAGTTTTATGAGATCTTTTTGAAGTTCTTCACAGTCATCAAGACTCATTAGACTCATAGACCTTAGGTCAGAAGGACCAATATGATCATCTAGTCTGACCTCCGCACAAGCAGGCCACAGAACACCTACCATACACCTCTATAACACCCCTAACACATGACTGAGTATTGAAGTCCAAAATTGTGGTTTGAAGACCTCAAGCTGCAGAGAATCTACCAGCAAGCGACCCATGCCCACCTGCAGAGAAGGCGAAAACCTCAGGGCCCAGCCAACGCCCTGGAGGAAATTCCTTCCCGACCCAAATATGGCGATCAGCTAAACCCTGAGCATGTGGGCAAGACTCACCAGCCAGCACCAGGAAAGAATTCTCTGCAGTGAAACTCAGATCCCATCCCATCCAACATCCCTCACAGACCATTGAGCAGACTTATCTGCTGATAATCCAAGATCAATTGCCCAAATTAAACTACCCATCAAATATCATCCCCTCCATATACATAAAGCTTAGTCTTAAAGCCAAATAAGCTTTTGCCCCACTTCTTTTGGCCAGGCTAAACAACCAAGCTCTTTGAAGTCTCTTTTATAAGGCAGGTTTTCCATTCTCGGACATCCTTAGTAGCCCGTCTCTGAACTGTTCCTAGTTTGAATTCATCCTTCTAAACATGGGCACACAAGAACTGCACACAATATCCAGGTGGGGTCTCACCAGCGCCTTAATATAACGGTACTAACACCTCCTTATCCGCTTGGAAATACCTTCGCCTGATGCACTCTAAACCGCATTTGCTTTTTTAACAGCCATACGCATTGGCGGCTCATAGACATCCTGCTATCAACCAACACCCCAAGGTCCTTCTCCTCCTCGTTGCTTCAACTGGATGCGTCCCATATGTATATCTAAAATTCTTATTATTAATCCCTAAGTGCATGACCTTGCACTTTTCACTATTAATATCCATCCTATTAATATTACTCCAGTATACAAAAGTGGTTCACAATCTTCCTGTATAGTATCCCGTCCTTCTCCGTATTAGCAATACCCCCAGCTTTGTGTCATCCGCAAACTATTAAGCACATTCCCGCTCTTTGTGCCAAGTCAGTAATAAAAAAGGTTAAATAAGATCGGTCCCAAAACCGATCCTTGAGGAACTCAACTATAACCTCCTTCCAGCCTGACAGTTCCACTCCTCAGTACGACCCGCTGAGTCTCCCCTTAACCAGTTCCTTATCCACCTTACAACTTTCATATTCATCCCAATCTTTCCAATTTAACTACAGTTCCCCATGAGAACGTGTCAAACGCACTTGAAATCGAAGTAGATTAGATCTACCGCATCCTTATGTCGAGTAATCCGCCTCTCAAAGAAGGAGATACAGGTTGTTTGGCACGATCTACCCTTAGTAAATCCATCTTGCAATTCGTCCCAATTACCATTGACTCCAATGTCCTCACTAACTTCTTCCTTTAAAATTTTTCCAAGACTTACATACACAAGACGTCAGCTAATGGCCTATAGTTACCCGGACACTTTTTTCCCTTCTTGAAGATAGAACTACGTTAGCATTCTCCAGTCGTACGTACAACCCCCGAGTTACCGATCAATAAAAATCTCGCTAACGGCTCGCAATTCATGCGCCAGTTCCTTTAATACCTTTGATGGAGATTGTCCGGGCCCTCCGATTTGCCCATTAAGCTGTTCAAGTCCTCTACCTCAGATGCGGTAATATCCACCTCCATATCCTATTCCCATTATAATCCACTATCAGCCTAACTCCTCAACTATCTTATAAAGGCTGAGGCAAATACTTATTTAGATTGGCCATGCTAGGTTATCCTTAACCTCCATTCCATCCTCAGTGATAGCAGCCACTTCTTCTTTCTTGTTTCTTCTTATTTATTGGCTGTAGAACCTTTACTATTGGTTTTAATCCCTTTGCAAGGTCCAGTTCTACACTGCTTTTAGCCTCCTCAACTTATCCTACATGTTCTGACCTCACTAAGGTAGCTTCCCTGCTAATCCCGCCATCTTCCACCCCTTAGCCTCGCTTTTTCCTAATCCCCTCTCTGAGATGCTTGCTCATCCAGCTGGCCACAACTCCTGCCATGGTTTTTCTCCCCTCTTGGGAGCAGGCTTCCGACTGTCCGCAACGTGCGACTTAAATAATCCAGGCCTCCTCCGCATTTAAAATCCACATTCCTCTTCCAATCCGCTCTCTAACTAATTTCCTTAACTCTTAAAATTAGCCCCGAGAAGTCAAAAACCCTAATCCCAGATCTACCTTGTTTATCCTCCATCTAGTTTGAACTGAATCAGCTCATGATCACCGTTGAACCAAGTTGCCCCCTAAGGCACTCTAGTTCACCCATCTTATTATTTAGACTTCTAGCATTTGTGTACAAGCACTTTAAAAACTTGTCCCTGTTTATTTGTCTGCCCTTTTCTGATGTGCCAGATTCTTTTTTATGTGACTGTTTATCATTTGATCTGCTCCTTACATTATCCTCTTCCATCCTCTGCTCCTGACTATAACCTGGAGATTCTATCTCATTAGACTGTCCCCTAAGAGAAGTTTGTGTCCAATCCACATGCTCCTCTGCAGCAGTCGGCTTTCCCCTTCATATGTAGTACTGGAATGTGTGGTTTGTCTTCCCATAATTATATATAAACTTGGAAAATAATCCAACCAGGTAACTTCTCAAAATATTGGCTGGATTCTTTTTTACTCATTTAATAATTGGGATATAATGAACACTCATGGGCCCTACTTCATATGTAAATTGTGAATCCTCTGAGAATGGGCACAAAATAATTATTTGGTTGCTTGGTTGAAGGGCTTCCAGGAAATGAAAGACTTAAATGTTACAGTCCTAGGGAAAAAATCTATGACTTTCACATTATACATATGTATATAATATTGTGGCATCAAGTCAGTATTGTGTCCATGCATCCTCGGGTGCAGATCATTCACCCCAGCATGGAAATGAAATTTCAAAGCATCAAAAGTGCCATTGCATCATCTGGAAACATTCCAAAAGAAAAACTAGAGTGGAAAAATGACTAAGTTAAGATGGTTCAAACAAGAATAAAAAGGGAAGTCATGTGGAGGAAAGGAAAAAAATAGATGCAGTTAAGAGAAGAAGAAAACAGAGGGAAGGAGATAGTGGGAAGAAAAAATGAGGGGGGAAATAAAGGGGACGGGAAAAAAGGATTAATTTTGCTATGCTCTAATTTCTTAGTTCCTTCTACAGAGGACAGTGAAATTGTAAGAAGACATTCTTTCCATTTCCCATAAAATGGGGATCTCCTGTAGACTTCATGAATATGTATAGGTTTCTGAAGGACCAGAAATCTTTGTTATCAAATGAAGTATCCATTTAACTGCACATGAAGGAAGCTGCATTTCTTCTAATCCAACAAATTGACTTTGACATTTTCAATTTATGTTTGTGGTAGCAGACCAGGAAGCATGGGTGGGATTTTCAAAAGCACCTAAGTCATTTAGGAACAGATGTACCCCTAGGTAAAGCTTCCAAACCTGCCTAAGGCCCAGATTTCTAAAGCTACTTAGGTACCTAAACCTGCAGAAAGACACAGAGTGGAATTTTCAAAGGTGACTAGGGCCAGATTTGTAAAGGTGTTTTAGCACCTAATTCAGACTAAGACCCCTGAACACCTTTACCAATCTGCCGAGCCCCCCCACCCCGCCTTTGACGCTTAAATCCCATTTTCAAAAGTGACTTGGGCTGATAGCAATTTAAGTACAGCAACTGTAGTCAGCTCATGCACAGAAAGGGGAGGGGGGAAAGCTCATTGTGCTGTCCTCCCTTTTGCATCTGATCAGATTGCTGGCTGCAATCTGGCCCATAACTTTGGTATTGACTGCACAGCACAGTACTTAAGTACATGAGCAGGATTCTTAGATAAAGTAAGTCCACAGTAATTTGGACTAATTGTTGGAGTAATTTGAGCAGTAACACTTTACACCAGTAGATGTTCTGCTCCATATATATCCTATCAAGAATGCACTTTCATTTCATAGCAGAAAGGCTTTAATCAAGCTCAGTCTCACCTTCCATTCTGAACAAGTCCCAAAGACTGGCATTGTTTTAAAGCCCAAAAAAGACAAAGGGTCAAATTCATTTATAGTATAATGCCACTTATGTAAGAGATGTATTTGTTCTGATGTGTTCTGTCCTATCGGATAAAATTTTGAACGGAATTAGCTATGCTTTCTTCATGTTCCCAAAGAAAAGAAATGCTCAGGGAGCAGGGGGTAGATTGTTTCCACATGGAAAATTCTATTGAATCCTTTTTAAAATTACTGATTCAAAAAGTGTAATGATTGAAACCTTCTCAATTATAGTACCCCTGTATGTTGTTGCCCAGTGTGATAATGGTATTTTCTGCCTTATGAGGACTCAGATTTAGAGAATAGGCTTAAATAAAGGGGAGAGAAAAGAACCAACCATTTACAGTATGCGCCCTGTCAATCTCACAGAATTAATTTCATGATAGTAAAGGCAAGGATTGCCACACAGAAAGCAGGAAGTACTTATTCCATCTTAGAAATTATGCCTCTTTTCTCAGCAGTAATTACAAATGTCTTCAGAAAGGCTTTGTGTGTTCTGGGCCAACAGATAGAGGAGTTTGATAGCCTTCACAAAGCAGGACGGTCTTGCTGTGCTGGCCTGGCTCCCTGTCAAAGCTCTATACAAGGTATGGTTCAATGGAGTTAACGCTGGTAGTGCTTCAGTGCAATCATTTGAATAAACATTAGGGGGGAAATCTGCTAAGAGCAGGGTCATTGTTTCAGGGGGAACAAACCTATCTCCTCACTGGCATGCTACTAAATGTGTTTTTAAACTGTTCCTGCTTAGTCCTCCTTTTCATTTAAGGATATGAAGGGAAGTACAGTGGAGCTTCCTCTGACAAAAAAGGGGGTGGGGCTGGGAGTTGCATTTGGGAAGTAAATATTAAGCATTTGGAGCATTCATCAGGAAGCAAATACCAGGTAAGTAGACTATGAAAGTGAGCCATGGCACCACTATACAGGAATAAGTTTCAGTACATAGCAGAGGGAGACAACTAAGAGCTTGAGACACTGAGTCAGCTTCAGTGATGACTATCCAATTTCCACCCCCAAATATGACTACCCTCCATCCTGAGCACTGTTCTTGTTGCTTCGTGCTACCATAAAACACTGGCCTTTTCCTCCACCTGAGAACATTTGCAGGGAGAGGGACCTCACGTCTGCATCCCACTTCCAAACCCAGATCACTGGCCAATGATTGAAGATGTCTCTGATCCATTGCTCAGCTCTGCAAGAGCACGCATATACCTCAGAAGGCTTTAAATGATGATCCCACTGTAACAGAATGCATCAGAGCCTTGAGACACATTTGAAACAGCTTTCAAGCAGGTAGGCGGATGTATGACTAATGTTCCTAGAGCACCTGAGACTAGCAGTGAAGCAGCAGACAGAATATAAACTGAACAATAGGAGCCAGATTTTTCAACTGGTGTTATTTGGAGCAGCTCCACTGAAATCAATAGAGTTGTGCCAGTTTTCACCAGTGAGGATCTGTTCCTCTGAATAAAATATATAGTTTGATTTTAAACTTGATAAGGGAGAGAAATTCAGATGGAGCAGGAGGGCAAACCAAAGTGTGGGGAGGGATGTACGTGGTCTCTCTGAACCCTTGCAAAACATGCTTACACCTAGAACTGAAGAAGAGGCTTTGTGCTAGTGCTCATAGGCTAAGGAAGCCTTTCTCTGCATGTTTCTTCGAAGAACTGCAATGTGGTAACCTGAATTTATCCACAGCCCTGGAATACATACCAAACAATCAGTTTCATGGGGAAAAAAAGGCAGCTTCCAGGAAATGCCTCTGGAAGAAAGAGCTTGGTTAAATATTTCATAATAGATTGTATTTCATTCCCATTTCTCTGAACACAAAGCACAGTTTACACTTTCAGGGCATGTGGCATAATAGCAGTGTGTTGGGGCAAAATATGTACTCCCCTATATTTCCTGTACTGTACCTACCCTGACTATTCAGTGCTGCCAATCTGAACATAGCCATTACAAATAGATGTGTGTTACTAGCATTTCTATGTATGTATAATAAAAACTCTCAGTTTGTAGAGTAAAGCAATCACAAGTTAGGAAATCCCTCCCTTGTGTGTATATGCAGGACAGTAATTGGAAGCAAGTGTTGTCTAGTGGTTATGGACAACACAGCCAATCATGTAGTTCTGGCCCTTTCAGTCTGAAAGGCAGCGAGACTACATGGAAGAAACATACCATATTGAAGACCTGCTCTATTCCCAGTTCTGCCTCAGGTGACCTTTTGAATCCTTGCTTAACTATAAAAAAATGGAGTTGGGATGAGCATTATATCCATCCAACTCCTACAAAAAAGGCATGAGCCCCAATGCAGTACATCTTCCCCTATGCCAAAGGGATGGTTGGGAGATGATTCCTGCTGATGCAGTGGCAGGATCCTCCCATCCAGTACTCTAGCTTCATGTCTGCTATGTAGGAAGCTAAGTGCAGGCTGGCAACATGTTCAGTGAAGTTGGCATGTAGGGAGTTCTGTAGTACTGGAGCAGGTTCAATGGACATGCAACGTTCAGAAATTTTAATCAAACCTCTAACTAAACTCTGCTGAACATATGTGAATGAGTGGTAAGCCCCTGAAAATCACCAGTCAAATCTGTCTGGATTTTCATAGTGATAACAAAAAAGTATCCCTCTGATCCTAGCTGGGACTATTCCTTTGCCAATTTTCAGATTTCTGCTTCAGAGTGTAGAGGGACTATCCATAGAAATGGTTGATACAAATTTCAACATTGGCAGAACTACCCTTATTTCCCCTAACCTCCTTGTTGAAATAGGTGAATAGTTTTTGCTCAAACTTAAACAACTTTGAAGACCTCAAACAACATACTTTTTTTGACAAAGCTATAATGACTGAAACCAAAATATTAGGCACCTTTATGCACCACTACCTATAACACAGATACTGGACCAGAATCTATCACCCAGTCTGCTTGCTTAGCCACTTTACCTAGCGGATCCACAGCTGCCAGAATAGTGCTTTGGCTCCATGGACAGCTGAACTCTGCGGGCTAGATTGATCCCCTCACAGCCTTGGGAGAACAAAAGCATCCAGATTGCTTAAAAATCAAAGCTTGCCATCAAGCTCCTGCAATTCTGTGTCAAGCATAGCTCATGTGAACTAGAAAATCCAGGTATGTGTCTGTGCGCGCGCATGAATGTGCCTATCACTCACTATCACCATAACAAGCATCTCAAAGCAACTGGGTAGAATGTTGGGCATGCAAAAAAGCTTCTCTGCTACCTTGATAAATTAGCTCACAATACTCAATTATTGTTTAAATTATGGTGATATGATTGAAGTCTAGATTCTACCCTATTCTAGATAGTGACACTGAAGGTGTAGGCTTTCCTGCAACCATGCTTTATAAATTGCATATTAAACCAAATTATAGTATCAGAGAAGCACTTACTTTAAAATTGTTCACATGCTAATCTTGAACATATTTCAAGAAAATTTGGGAAGTGTATACAAGTGCTAGTCCTGCAGCAGCGGAAAATGAAGCAGGCAAAAATTTATCATTTAAAAGAATTAGACATCCATATCAGATTTGACCCAGGATCCAAACAAAATATCAAGAGTTTCAGCTTGTACCATCAATAATAGACATTATGTTAAATTTACCAGCTTCTGCAGCATCAAATGAAAGATCTTTCTTTGTGTTAAAGTGAGTTCGGGATTATATACTGTAAGAACCACTATGGGTGATGGATGCTTAAGTGATCACCTGCTGCTGGCCTTGGACTGTGAAACTGCTAAGAATACTGATATTAACAAAGCTAAAGTCATTTTTGCTAGTTTAAAACCATACCACTGTCTATTAACGAAAGAATGAAATTGATGGATGCAATGATCTCTGGCTACTTGCCACAAGCAACACATAAAATGTACTTTAAATTGTTTATCCTGTTACATTTTGACTCAGGTGCAGCATTGACATTGACTGGAAATAAAAACATAGGAGCAGAAATTTTGAAGTGCTCAGTTTGGAACACAGTTTGTGTTCAAACTGAACCTCTTTCCTTACCGTCTGTTACTGTCCTTTAAGAATTTACAAAAAGTGAAAGAGGGAGAATTTTAACAGCAGCCAGAGAAGACCTGCAATAATTTGGAATGAATGAAAGAACAAGACAAATGTCGGTACACTCAGTATTATTGGAAGTAAAGTAAATTGCTACTGTTGTTTTACAAATGTGGTTATGGACGATGTGTCTTGAGTTTTTATGAAATTTGAATGAGTAACTGACAGTTGAGTGAAGTTGTTTCAATATTGTCTCCCACAACAAGTCTTTCTTTCTGGCAATCCATACATTGTAAGTGTTTTATAAGATTTTTCTCTTATTTGTTTTACAAGTATTGCTACTGAGTCATATTACAGCAATGGCTCTCAAAATAGTGCCAGGGACTAATGTAGTCATCATAGATGCATCTTAAGGAAGCATTATGACATAAGTGCTAAAGTCATGACTCTCCATACTAGTTGTAACCCAGTCCAGGATTTCCCTTCCCCCTCAATCTACTAAACTCAAAACAATCAAACCTTTTTCTGCATCCATTCTTTTTTTCTTATGTGGATGACACTGAAACTATACGGGTAGAAAACACATACCCAAGATAGAACAAAAGTAATTTGAAGAGATTAGTAAGCTGGGGCTGCAGGGAATGAGAAATGTGGCCCTAATAAGTGAGAGGCAATAAGTAGTACAGATACAGAATGTGCGAATGTGAGCAAAAAAACAGCACCAGCTACATTAAAGTGGATTTTCATCTTGTTTCCTTAATTCTAAAATTGCTTTTTCATATCACAAAGCACTATATGTGGGAGGAGAGGCTGACCATAACACACACACATAGAGGAATCAGAATGCTATAGTATTGGGTGTGACCTAAAGGAGGGTGACCATATTTCCCAAGGGGAAAATGGGAATCTGTGTAGGGCTAGCCCAAGCTTTCCCTCTCCTCCCTCACCCCATGCAGGGCTGGCTACATTGCTCATCCAAGCTCTGCGTGCACCCCCACTTGCCAACTGATCAAATGGGACAAATGCCCACTCTTGCAAAAAAAAAAAGTCGGGATTGCTGGGACAGAGCTTAAAAAAGGAACTGTCTCAACCAAAATGGGACTTATGGTCACCCTACTTAAAAGTGAGATCCCTGAAATGAAGCACTCCTGCAAGAACCAATGTGAAAAAAAAATATATGTGTATGTTTTCCAGAAGTTTATTTCTTGCCACTCTCATTAAGCATAAGTGAATTTAGTGGTTTTGAAAGTGCCAGATTAATACAGGTGGTCAAACCTATACAGGGAAATCCTCTAGCTATATGTGGAACAGGTACAACACCCAACAGCCAAATAGCCTTCGCACATTTTTCCACCAGTCTGTCTTATCCAGTCCTGAACATACGACCTCTAGGGGAGATCAGTCTCCATGCCCATTCAGTCCTTCAAGGTTGACAACTCTTGTGGGACTAAAAATGAGGTTGTTCAATGCACTGATAGTTTCATGAAGTGAATACATTTCCACTAGAAAATTCAGCCGACACTACTCGCTTTCTGAGCATAATCAGATTGTATCAACATTTCTTCAGTATTGGGATGGATTCAGTGACAGAGGTTGGAGGCTTCTGGCCAAGATCAGTGGAATTACTCCCGCAGAGACTTTAAGTGCTTGTAAGTAAGTGTAGAGAGACTCTAAATTGGTACATTTACTCTTCCTTCTGGCCACCTTAATGTGTACTTTACAGCAACTTCCATTCCTCTCTCCTTAGACTCACACACCTAAGGCTTGTCTCTATAAACAGTTAAAGCATGGCAAACTGCTGTGTCAGTCTACCAGCCCACAAAGCCTGCCCTCATGCTAACTGTTCCTGTGCACCCTGCGGATGCATGTCAACAGTCTCTTAACACACTTTGATCTAATTCTCCTGGAAACAGGACTAGATCAAAGTACTCTTAACAAAGTGCTAACATGCTATCAGCAGGGTGCACACAAACAGTTAGTGTGTAGCAGGCTAGTGCCACATAGATTGATACCCCAGCTCGCTGCAGTCAACTTGTTCCTGTAGACAAGCCCTTAGACTCAGGCTCACAATGACTTTGTATGAACATGAGTGTCAAGGAATCTAAAGGGGCCTGATTCTTATTTACACTGAAGCTACTTTACACTACTAGTAGTGTATCAGAGCCATAAAATGAATGGTAAATATAACTTACACAGGGCCAGAGTGCTGTGAAGTGGCCTTAGTGTAACAGAGAATCAGGCCCAGGAAGTCTAAACTGATGTAATTCACATATTGAGGAGCCCAAGGAGTGAAGATTAGCAAGAAAAATAAGGTGTAAATGTGCAAATTGAATTTGAATATTAAATCCTTTAATATTCAGCTCCTTGAACCTTCTGACTTCTTGGCAAGTAGCTTGCATCAGCTGAGATTCCCTTACAGAATCAAAGGTAAATGAGTGTAAGTTGTGTGGGAGAGGTGGAGGCAAGTCTCAAGGATGTTGGCAGCAGCCAAAGGAAAGCCACTCTACACATCATCTCTGACTTTGGACATTGTGTCCCATTACAAGCTTTCTGCATCATCCCAACTTCCCACTATGGAATTTATTTTGTCAACATAAACCATATTTTTCATTTTACTCTCTACAATTGACTAAATTTGTATGGGTTTCTCACCACAAGCAGAGTTCCTGGGTGAATGAGGTCTCTCTCAACATTAAGCAAAGTTGTTACATTTGCATTCCAAACCCAGCATTTTAGGGACTCCTGAAAAAAGTTGGAAGACATCCATTTTTGCAGTTCTTCTGCTTTGGTGAGCCACATACCTTCTAGGTCAACTAAGGCTAGATGATGGCATAACCATGAGCTTTAAGTGTCAGAGGAGCTGACCGGACACCATGTTGAGGCTCATAATTTAATCCCTGGCCCTCCTGTACAATTTGCTTTCCCTTTTATGTCAGTTTGACTGTGCTGGACACCACATTGGTAAGTGAAATAAAGGCTTTGCTCCTTTCTTTCTCCTTCCCACCTATTCCCTACCCATATGTACAGGAGAAGTTTCTCTGCTGCTCCGTGACCAGCAGTGAAGGTAGCTCATGCACCTTACCCCTTAATACTTGCTAACACAGGTCATGATTTGGCCCCTCATTAGAAGGCTCATCTTTGTTCCAAACAAATCACATGCACACATGCAATTGCATCACTTCTATTAGGGGAAACAATATTAACTGGATCAATTATTTTGAACTTAAATTTTTAAAAAGTTTTCAAATTATACAATATATTATACAATACACACACTTCACTTTTGTGTCTTCCTTAAACCTTTTAAAAATCTGACATAGTGACCTTGGTTAAAACTGTCTGACAACAGAATATTGGAAGAGGACAGTTGTCAGAGCCATGAATAGAAAATCTAAACCAAGTAGTTAGTATATTCTTAGCAAGTTAAGCTTGCCATTAGAAATATATTTTAATATTAAATGTTTATTAATGCATTTTCACTTCAGTGAAGTTTTGAAAACCAAAGAACTCTTGGGAAAACAACAAATTTTGACCTTTAGTTGTTGGCATGTTACTGCAGATCTCCGTTTCAGAACCACGGTATTTACAAGTGTCTGGAAAATACCAACATGTATTTTACATCACACAAGTAGGTTTGATAGTCAGTTGTACATAATTTATGATATACTTAGATTAATCATAATCCCATAAGAGATGAAAAATCAGATAAATAAAGTCTGGCAAAGTAATGAAAAGATATCACAGCTTTTTTCATTCAAATATATAATTATTCTATCGCCAATCAAACTCAAAACAAATTTTATGGGGTTTAAAATGTTGCAACCACTAAAATGGCTTGCTATAATCATTCTTCTTTAAAAGTCTAGTATTTTGACTAACAGTCAAGTGTGATGTCAGCTTGATTTGCATGTCATATTGACAACATCCTGAGAAAAAGATCAGGTCTATATTCCCAATAGATTTTATAGCATTTATATACCAAATTCAGTACTACAGTTTAAAGATTGCGGTCCAAAACTGAGAGAAATTACTATTTTCTATTTTTGCAAGAATTCTGATAAATTTCTTCATTTGGGTTAATTCAAGATCAATGAATGGATTTTTATTGTGGAAGCTCTAGTGATGTTAAGATACATTACTAGCCTTCACTCACAAAAAAAATGTCCGTCTGACTAACTGGCTGTGATTTTGGACAAGACCTTAACTTTGGAAAGTGACATTAGATTTGTAAGAACTGCAAGGTCTTTATCTAAAACCCATTCAAATCAACAGAAAGAAACCCATTTATTTAAACAGGCTTTGGCTCATAATCCAGTGAAAAAACAGACCACTTAAGTTTGCCTGCCTATATATGGCTTTAGGAGACTGACTTTAGTTCCCCAGCTCTGAAATTGTTGTCTGCATGCAGTCCTTACTCAGGCAAAAAGTCCCATCGACTTCTAGGGGAATTTTGTCTGAGTAAGGTTGCAGGATATGGCTCTTTAAGATCCCAGGATAGGGATAAGTGCAAAATATACATCGCTTTTATGGTTAAACTTTCTTGCCAATTAAGCATTTTGTCAATGCACATAACAAAATATGGAAATTCCGCACTGCATTGATTTATCACTCCCAGATGCCTATGCCATACCTAATATGTTTGAAGGCTGAGAGGTATGAAAGGCAGTACAAACTTTTTCCTCTTAACAGTTCACTGTAATTGTCCCCAGTTTCTGGTTTCAATCTACGACAGGGATAGCATCAACATAATGATTTGTGTCTTCATTTCTCAACCACGTGTTTGAAAAAATAAAAACTCACAATTCCTAACTGAGCTTCAGGGACAAATGCAGGACATTAGTACAGTACTGCTATAGGAACTGTACCAAAGGCTACCTTAGATTTTGATGCATACAGCAATAAATTTAAATTGAAATTATTGTCATTGTCAATTACCTAAGAAACAAGAAAACAGATGGCAGGTATTGCACAACAGGGCTTTTGATTTGTGCTTAGAATGACAAACTTGAAGTCTAAATGTTAGTACTGTCAATACATTAAGACCAAATAGAGCTGGTCAGAAATTCAGTTAGAAGAGATTTCCATGGAAGAACCCCATTTTCACAACAATTACATTTTCCATGAATAAATTTCAATTTTTCCAGAAAAAAAAATTAAGATGACTGCTACCTGGCTACCCACCTTTCAGTCTCCCAGAAAAACAAACACACACACAAACACACACACACAAAATTGACAAGACACCTCTCGGAGAGTAGTCAGCAAGCTGAAAAATTCTGTTTCAATTCTCCTATACTGGAATTTTTCCTGGAAATTTCTTCCCACCAAGTATTTCATGGTTTTTATTTTTTGTCCTGATTTGTGATCCATTTTTTATCCAAAAATGCAACTTTTTTTAGGAATGGATTTCCATTTTCCAGCCAGCCCTAATAAAATCATTTAATTAATATTTCAAAGTACTTTATTCCTACTGAGTTACTGTATGAACTATGCAATACTCCTAATAGACAGTGCTGGGTGTTTATAAAGGGAAAGTATCTTTTGTAATAGGGTTTTAGTGTCTTAAGGCAAGAGAGTCAAAGTTGCAGTGGAATTTTTTTGCACGGTATGTTTGTCAACACAGCAAATGACTAGTGTTCTGAGCCTGGTTTATTAGCAGTTCAGCTACAATTCTGAGCTTGAGCATTTACAAACGTTGAAGGTAAAAGGAATCAGCTTCAAAGTTTCGTGTGTATTTAGTCAATCAGAAGCAAAACTGAAAGAACTTTAGCCAAGATACTGTGCTAAGTAGGTTAGGATAATGCTGGATGGCCAATATTCAAATGAACTGAGTGCTTTAAGGTGCAAAATGTGAATATAAATACATCACTAACATAGTAAGTATTCCACCAGCACAGGGGCATGTCAGAATTGCTGTGGAAACAAGAAGAAACATGTTGCACAGATGTGAATAACTATACATTTTACTGCCATCTTGTTCTGATCAGCTAAGAATTCATGGCATACACACCCCATATTGTAATAAATATGTCTGAACAGCCTCTAGTATGATCTTTCTCAAAGGCTTAAAAGCACCATTCTCTTTTTGTATTCTGACATTGTTAGCACGGTGTCTTTGATCCAGTCAACAGCAATGCATTTTTGTACCACTGTAAGAGCTACTCCTAAAAAAAAAATACTTTGGTTTGGTACCTATTCCCAGGTCTGATTAAAAAAGAATAATAATAATGGATCAAACACACAGTTGATTAGACCTAAGGTAGAGCTCATTTATGTTTTGTTGAATTTTGACCATTTAATGGCTCTCGCATGTTTCCTGATTAATCACAAGATCGGCCTACCTGCACTATTCTGTTCAATGGAAATACTCCAGTTAGCAATCAATCAATCAGGCTCCCTGAGCCCAAGGCCTGCCCAAGTGTAGGACACTCATGGCAATCACCTCTGCAATACAATAGAGAGCAGGGAGAGTGTGGCCTCCAGGCAAAGTCATCTCTGTCTGCTGGCATGACAAAAGCAGCCATACCTCCCAGTTTCACTGGGACAGTCCTAGTTTCTTACGATGCCCCACTGTCAATGAAAATATATACTTTTTAACTATAAAATCTGTTCAAGACATATTCCTATACTGAGTGGAATTTGTTTTCTTGTATTTAGCAGGAGCAAACAGTCCAATGAAACAAGTATTCAGTGTCTGAAGTGGGGAAAAAGTGAAACTAACATAGAAACAATCAAAGCTGCTGTTTTGCTCAGAGTGAATGTTCACAACAGTTGGGTATTTTGTTATCAATTCATTGGGAACATCAAGCTACTGGAAAGTAGCCGCCACTCAGAGAGGTGTTGCTGGTTAGTCAGAAACTGGCAATACTGACACCAGCACACTTTGAAAAGTTAGTCCCATTATGCATATATTTTGAAAATATAACACCAGTTCACTATTGAGGCTTTATCCGTAAGGTTGTGAAATAATCACATTGAAAGATAAAAAAGTGCATTTAGGAGAACAAACAAAGGGCTGCACATAGACGACGCTTCTTTGGTATTCTAAAAGGTATTGAATCCATGCTTCACTTCCAGTGTGGCAAGTAACTGAAGAATAATCATAACTTAAAATCCTTGATCTATTGTGTGCTTTGATTTTTCAGTAAAAAGCTGAGAAAAAGAAAAAGAAGAATGTTCCTAAACTTTAACTGTAAATGTCTCAGTGAACAGCATACCTTAACATGATTTACAGTAATTAGCTCTGTATAAACACATGCACTAACTAAAGTTCCAGTGCAATGTGTTGTCCTACCACAGATTCTCCCATGAGACTTAACTTAAAACCTCACATTACAGATGGGCATATACCTAAGTTAAGATTCTCTCTGCCATCCTAAGTGTGAAGGAATTCTGTATGACCAGTAAAAATAAATTGCTCTTTTCTAATTTGGCTCACACTGCCACAATGAGGGAAATTTAAGTTAGCTGGCAGATGAAATTTTATGTTGATAAATGCAAAGTAATGCACATTGGAAAACATAATCCCAACTAAATATATAAAATGATGGAATCTAAATTAGCTGTTACCATCAAGAAAGATCTTGAAGTTGTCGTGGATAGTTCTCTGAAAACATCCACTCAGTGTGCAGCGGCAGTCAAAAAAAGCAAACAATGTGAGGAATCATTAAGGGAGGGACAGATAATAAGACAGGAAATATCTTATTGCCTCTATATAAATTCATGGTACATGGGACTTTTCAGTTTGGAAAAGAGATGACTAAGGGAAGATATGGCAGAGGTCTATAAAATCATGACAGGTTTGGAGAAAGTAAATAAAGAAGTGTTATTTACTCCTCCTCATAACACAAGAACTAGGGTCACCAAATGAAATTAATAGACAGCAGGTTTAAAACAAACAATAGGAAGTATTTCTTCACACAATGCACACTCAACCAGTGGAACTCTGCCAGAGGATGTTGAGAAGGCCAAGATGATAACAGGGTTCAAAAAAAGAACTAGATACATTCATGGAGAATAGGTCCATTAATGGCTATTAGCCAGGATGGGCAGG
Source organism: Chelonoidis abingdonii (assembly GCF_003597395.2). NCBI lineage: Eukaryota > Metazoa > Chordata > Testudines > Testudinidae > Chelonoidis > Chelonoidis abingdonii. Next base: position 182,549,993 of record NC_133769.1, on the reverse strand, counting down.
AATGGTGCCAGAAGCTGGGAACAGGTGAGGGGGATGGATCACTTGATGATTACCTGTTCTATTCATTCCCTCTGAAACACCTGGCATTTTTTCCTATAGGATCCTACAGTGAGCACAGACTGGTCAGACATGAGGATTGGTATCACCGTTTAACATATTACTAGACTACTAAACTGATGTATTGTCAATTTTTAAAGATACATGAGCAAAAAAATTAGGTGAAGGAAACTTAGAAAAAAAAATTACCTGGCCTAACTTTGCAGGACAGAATTTTTGAGTCAAGAGAGAGGCAACAAAAGTGAAAAAAAAAATCCCATTCCTGTCTGACACTGGATTTGAATCTCAGCAAAAAGGACCGGCTCCAAAGCTGATTGAACGCAAGACTGCATCATTAACTTTGTGTCAGGCCCAGCAGGGTAGAGTCCAATATCAGTCTCCTCAAAAAGTGTAGGGGTGGGGGGGAGGGACAAGGTCTGAGTCTATTAAAATGCCAATACAAAGGACTATTCTGAGTTAGACAACTTGAAATAAAAAGTGAGCTGTTTGCGGATAAAAAAAAAAGAGGATCCCACAAAGCTTGACTATGTCAAAAAGTATCATTTATCAATAAGCTAATTTTCCAAGTTTGGGAGCTAGTGATGCATTCGCTCAGACTTTAGTTATTTCATGTGAAATCAAATAAAATGTTGACACATGTGGGTTATGATGATTTATCCTTTATTGTCTATTAAATATTTTACAATATCTAATTTAATAAAGTGGAACACACGGTGTGCCAATTACCTGATATTACTGGCAGAATTAAAAGATGAGTTGTAGTATATAATCTAACCACTTAGGTGAGCATAATCTCCAGCTGCTTGGACAGAAGTTACAGCATAGCATGGAAGACCCTGGTATTAGGGTACTGTACATCTTGAGTAGCAGTACAAAACTAATCAGAGCTATTGGATTTTATATAAATGAATATAAAATAGGCAATATCTCAATATCTTTCGCCTCTGTAAATGCATCTGAAGTTGGCCAGGCATGTTACTCATTTGTCTCTTTCCACTTAGCATTCTGGGGCTGAAGTAATTTCACTACTGGTTCAATAGCTACAGTTGTGCTCACACCAAGGTAAAGCACCAGCTTTAGGCCTGGTCGACACTGGGGGGTGGGGGAAATCGATCTCAGTTATACAACTTCAGCTATGTGAATAATGTTGCTGAAGTCGACGTAATAAGATCTACTCACTGCAGTGTCTTCACTGCAGTAGTCGGCTGCTGCCACTCCACGTCGACTCCTCCTGTGCCTCTTGCGCTGGTGGAGTACAGGAGTTGACAGGAGAGCGCTCGGGGATCGATTTATCACGTCTAGACTAGACAATAAATTGAGCCCTGCAGGATCGATCGCTGCCTGCCAATCCAGTGAGTAGTCATACCCTTAGTGAGGTTACTACTGACTTAACTCATCTAGCCTGCTTTTGGACTGATATCCATATACAGGTTTCTGTGAGGTTCCTGGTACAACATCTCCAGCTGGTGGACTTATGCCAGGATTTCTATGAGATTCACTGGCTCAGCAGTGATAGCTGGCTGGGGGGATGTTTAAGGAGAGGTCGCACATTCAGTTCCTCTAGCTTACTGAGATGCTATCAAGGCATGGACCTTTGGGAGATTACTGATCAAGCACCCTTTCCTTGCTAGGTGATGTGAAAGCAAAGATCTTTGTGAGGTCGTTGATTCACAAGGCTTGACCTCCAAGTCAAGAGGCACCATGGATATGCATCATGGCAGACTTGGTGTTACCTGCCAACTCCAATATGCAGAAGTGAGCAGAAGGTTTTGAAGATGGTCCAAAACTAGTGCTCCATTATCCAGTCAGAGCTGTATTGAAACTGGCATCTCCAATTAAAGACAACTTCCAGTTTGGGCATTTCATTTCTGTTACCTTCAAGGAGATAATAATTACTTGCCACTCCAGCTTTGTACTGAATTTACAGGCTGTTTCATCTGAAAACCACTTAAAGTAAAAGGTATCTTCCTTGAGACCTGAAGGTTTGAGATAAGATACTTGATCTGACCTCCACTCCAGATGCATTATCCCACTAAAACAAACAAAAAAAAAACAGTCCAAAATCATGTCACAGGAACATTCCCCTGTTATACTAAGGGTGCTACTTAGAGCTTTGAGCTGTTTTGGGGCATTCTAGAAGTGTTGTGGGTTTTTTGGTTTTTAAAAAGACAACTCAGAAAGATGACAGGACATTGAAGGAAAAAGAAAACTACAAAAATCATCAAAAAAGTCTATGAAGATCAGCGAGACGCAAATAAATCTAGTGAAGCGCTGAATGTTCAGTGCATCTTACAACTCTCTCAATAACAAACTGATATTTGATTTAGCTGAGAAATTAGATAATTTTAACTTCAAAGGAGAAGAAGAATGAACCGAAAAATGAAGCAAGCTACAAAAGGGAGTTTTTCCACCCATTAGCAATAGAAGTAGAACTGATGATTGAGACCATTGCTGGAGATCACTGGAACCCAAAAATACCAGTTTATTCAGAACATCTCAAATGCATGTGTGCCCTGGTGCACTAGTTAACTGCATCCAAAACAATGCCTTCTTTTGTCCTTGCTTCATCATGAATTGACTAGATGGCTGACTCAACTCCAATGGTCAGCCATCTTCTCAGTCCACCAAAGCTCCCTGCTTTGGGACAGCTGGGCTTAACTTCAGAGATGTAAAGTGCTGAGAAGCCTGATCTGTCATTTAAGTCATTGAGAGGTGTGGAGTCTTGTCATTTTCTCATGAGGCCCTCAGCAGTTTTGGCCTCTAAGATAGAATCACCACACCTGTTCCTCATTAACCCTAGGACCATTGAGCAGGGGTTCCACTCAGTGCAAGTCTGTCTCCTTATGGCTAAGTGTGGGAATTAGCTCTCATCCCATCTGGTGCCCTCTGCCATCTGTTACTCACATTGTAAACCCTCCATCTCTTAGCAACCATAGCTCTTTTCAGACTCAGTCCTCCACAGGTCAGTTTAAAGTCCCATCAGACAAGTTGTCCATATGTCATCTCAGGCAGTCTTCTGTTCCAATTCCAAATCCTAAGCCACTTTCCAAGTAACTGGTAGGGGAACCCAGGCCACCCACTACTCTGAGTTCTAGCCCAGGGAGCCTAAGACCAGCAACCTAAGTCTGTTTAGACCCAGTCTAAGACGCTGTTGCGGTTTCCCTGGGCTTTTTCCTATCCAACCTCTATCTCCTTTCCTATTTCTAGATTTACCCCTACAGCTTGTTCTTCTCCCCATGACTACTTTCATCCCTGTAGGCCTCTTGTAAGATTCCCTGGTCCAGGGATCTCCTTCACCTGGCCAACTCCCTTTCTCTCTAGGTAGTGACCACATGCCCCTTCCCTGAAGCATCTTCCTGCCCTAACTTGCTGGCTTTATATGTCTAGCCTAACTGGTTTTCATCTGCTGTTAGGATTTAATCAATCCCTGGTTTCCCTCCAGCCATAAAGTCTACGGTAAATTGGCCCCTCCTGGCCAACATTGACCCCCTCAGGGCTTATCTCAGAAGGACACGCCATCACAAGCCCTTATGTCATTGTGACAGTGTAAAAGTGGACCTTGAAGCATAAAGTGTAACTTAAAACATCTTTACATTACTAGGGCAGTGTCTAGGGACCTAAGCATAAGTGAGAATCGGGGCCACTCCATGCATGGTAAGAAGCAATGAAAACCAAAGGTCTTTTGCTGAGTCATTTTAGTTTATCACAGCTAAGACTGGACTCACTTTTGGTAAGAAAAATCTACAACTTTTTTTAGTATTTGCAGAGTATTGAAAACTTTAAACAGGTTTCTACCATACTTAAGAAATATTAAAGAACTTATGTTGAGTAATGGGGCAGGAGAAAAGGAATTGTCAGAATGGTGGAAATATTGAAACATCGGAAGTTTTTTTTTCTGTCTGGTGATTTATGTGTTTGCTGTTCTTTTTCTGTACTCATCTAGACTTCTGTATTCTCTGACAAGGAAGTTTTAATTTCATACATCGTTAACAACTGACTGCAGTGAATCCAAAAGTTAGCATATCCTAACAAGACATAAATTGATTTTTGTTGTTGTCACCTTTGGAAGTGTAGCTGTATTGATCATGGATTTCATTTCTTGGCACCATAGCTAGCTGAAGATAGAAGTTGTTCATCTCCTGTCCTCCATACACACAAAATGGGAGTGTCCTACTTTTGTGAAGTATCATCAGCCTTGATCATTGTTACAAGTGATGACCAGTACTTCGCGTCAAACCACATAATTAAATATTAACAACAACAGCCATAACTATTTTCTGCATAGTCCGTTGAAATTAAGATAAAGTGGCATGCTGCCAGTTCAGCTACTAGCCTGGTTATTTTGTTTTGTCACTATGGTTAGTACTCATAAAACAGGACTCCTGAAAAGCAATATAATGGAAATGTTGATTGCTAAGCTATCATTAAATATCACCAAAAGCCTTCCTCTACTTTTGCTAGAGAGTAGAGAGATCTGGAAAGTCAAGAGCTGCATTAGAAACCTCTAAAGCATTTGTAGCACATGCTACCCAGATAACATTAACAACAACGAAGTACATCCCAGAGAGTAGATTTTGAATCCCTATAATATAGCCCAGGCTGTAACAAGGGCAGTGACATTTCACAGGATGAAGGAAGGAATGCAAGATGATCTGTTCTATTTGGATGGAGGGAAAGAGCAGAATGAACGTGTCATCAGATAGTTCTTTGGGATTGGAAAGAGGATGAGGAATATGGGTAAAACACATCTCAAAGCAGACAGTTACCCATTTTTTACCTGATACAGACTTTCCAAGTTATCATTTGAAACTTCGGGCATTCTGAATGGTGCTAAGAGAGCATTTGGAGGGGATTTAATTTCTCTTCTTATAAAATAGGGATTATTACCTGAGGTGGAGTTTAGCCAGTAGAGAGAGGATGCACTGCTTTAGACCTCTGATCTGAAAGACAAATGTATCAACTCTATTAAGAATGACTTTCTTCTTCCTTTACATAAAATATACAACTGAGGAAATATCAAAAATAGCTCTGTGGTGCTTAAGATCTGTAACAAAGTAGTCTGGATTATTTCATTTATTTTTAACTCTTGGTTTGCCACAGAGATGGTCAGATCACTTTTTGTTTCTGACATTGACTCAACAGCTTTATCCAGAGAAGCAACAAAAAACAGCAACTATCGTCACACTGCACCTTCTTACAACAGGGCTGAATGTATCCTGCTAACCTTAATTAAAGTTAAAATATGAAGACAGAGATTCTATATGACAGGATATAAATTGGACAAAATGCAAAATCTCTGTAAAAAAACAAACTAATAAAATGCAGCCTGGTGACATCTTCTCAAGGATGATCTAGATAACAGTGAAGGGACAAAACTATTTTAGAGCATTGAGCATTCCAGCAGGCATACTGAGTTATTAGCAAGTTTCAGAGTAGCAGCCGTGTTAGTCTGTATCCACAAAAAGAACAGGAGTACTTGTGGCACCTTAGAGACTAACATATTTTTTTGAGCGTAAGCTTTCGTGGGCTACAGCAAACTAGATACAATCAACTTAGGCTTGAATAGGGACTGGGAATGGCTGACCCATTACAAACATTGAATCTATCTCCCCTTGTAAATATTCTCACACTTCTTATCAAACTGTTTGTACTGGGCTCTCTTGATTATCACTTCAAAAGTTTTTTTCTCTTACTTACTGGCCTCTCAGAGTTGGTAAGACAACTCCCACCTTTTCATGCTCTCCGTATGTGTATATATATCTCCTCAATATATGTTCCATTCTATGCATCCAAAGAAGTGGGCTGTAGCCCACGAAAGCTTATGCTCAAATAAATTTGTTAGTCTCTAAGGTGTCACAAGTACTCCTGTTCTTTTTGAGTTATTAGCCAACATGAAGAACAAGATTTCTTCAGCTTTTAACTAGATGTTTATTACAGCCCTTTAAAGGAGAAATACACTTTGGGGGGGGAAATCACTGATGGAAGGAATATATGGGATCAGTTATGTCTTCATTATTGATCCTGAAAATATTTTATGTGCTGCTGGCAGGGGTCCTATCAAATACAGACATTTCCTATGAGCATAAAAAGCTATTGACCTCCCTCATATCCCCAATCTTAGTCCAGCCACTTATGCCTGGCAAAGGCAACTGGCTCTACCCAAGACATTTTTGCAGATGGGAAGCAGATGCTAGTACGTTGCTTCTGGTCAAACTGAAAGTTTAATTTTGACAAAAAAAGTTGCATCTTCTGGGAGCACATAGGTGCAGATAGGCTTCTGGAAAAGGTTAGAGTCTAGCTACATGGCCTTCAGAATGAGCAGCAACTAGACATGCCATGATGAAACAAGACCAGCATTAATATTTACAATGTTATACCACCAGCACAGAGAACATTATTAGACTAAACTTAACACAGAACGGAGTTTTGGCCCTGATAGCACTGACTTTTATTGTCTTTTCTTGATACTGAATTAGAGGATGGCCTGGTGCACTTGAGCTGAAGAGATCCTTTCCTATATGATAATTTGCGTGCACCTTTGGCTAGACAAAGGTGACCAGTCCAATGATACATAACAGTCTTTGGGGGGTTTTTTGCCCTGGATGGTCATGAGATAAGAGTTTAATACCATATCATTTTGATTAATATCTTGTCTTTCCTTCCCTTCAATTCCAACCCAATTTTAGTGGACCCTATTTCACGTACTGTTCAAGCTACAACCAACACCACAGAATAGCTGAGGACTTGTATTCCCAGTTTATATCCCAGCAGTGTAATGCATTATCCTCCAAGTCTAGAAGATTAGCTGCTAAAAATCATACAGGACTTACAGTGTGGGTGGGTTTTTTTGTGTGGAGGGGAAGGAAAGAAATAAAATTTTAAAGACTAGATGTCACCTACTTTATTAGTTTTAAGTCACAACTGCTACCCATATCAAAAGCAGCTCCTATTTCCATATTCAAGAGGTGCTACAGTTGCATGATAAAATGAAAAAAAATATTGGTCTCAGGAAACAATAATAAAATTCACTTTGTATCACGGGGCCATTGTGACTTCTTTTGAATGTGAAAACATGATTTATGATATTAATAGAGCTGCTTGACAATTTTTCTGATGACAATTTAAAAAAATTGGGGTTGTAAAAATTAAGTTAATCCATGAGAAAATATTGAGTTAATTATATTTTCTGACCAGAAAATTAAAAGGGAAAAATTAAGTTTCAAATTGACATTTCAAAATGGAACAAATTTTATTTCAACTTAAGATTTATCATTTTGGGTTGTTAGGGTTTTTATTGAAAAAATTAAATTTGACATTTTTAGTTGTTAGGTTGAGAGAGGTTTTTCTCCTCTCTCTCTCTCTCCCCTTTCTTAACAAAAGGCTTGAATGGTAAAATAAGTGTGTGATAGTGTGTGGGGAAGGACACTTCACACATTTTTACTCTTTTCTGCTTGAGGTCAAAATCTGATTCTCTTGTAGTTGATGAGAGTTTTACCATTGCCTTCAATAAATCCAGAATTTCAACTTCAGGGCAGCTTAGAAGAATTTAAAATTAACAGTACATTCAAGAACTTATTGCAAAAACCATGTTCTGGACATGTCCAATTTCAGCACAAAGTGTGTCATGAGGCCACTTTGTTGCTTTAATTGAGAGAGAATAGGGTTATGATTTAGAGTCTAGGAGATAAAGGTAAAGCTAAGGTCTCTGAGACCAGTGCAGCATATTTCATGTGCAATTTGCCATTACTTAGGGAGTAGATTGAATATTCAGAAAGGTGATAGCACAGTTTAGTAGTATTTTTCCTTGAATGAACAGATTTGCTTCCTTCCCACCCTGTCCCTGACGCACTCATATTTCAGGCTTGTTTTTCTCCTTGATTCAGTGATGATGATAAATACCTATAAGGGAAAAACCAAGTTTTCACAGTTACTGTAAGTCATATTTTAAGTAATGCCTAAAAATTCTAAAGAGTCACTGTCAAGGTTCCTTCCCCACTCTGAACTTTAGGGTTAGATGTGGGGGACCTGCATGAGAAGCTCTAAGCTCAATTACCAGCTTAGATCTGGTCTGGTTGCCACCACTCGCAGGCACTACTTTTCTTCCCTGGGTAGCCTTGAGAGACTTCACCAATTTCCTAGTGAACACAGATCCAAACCCCTTGCATCTTAAAACAAGGAGAAATTAATCATCCCCCCTCCTTTCTCCCACCAACTCCTGGTGGATCCAGAACCAACCCCCTTGGATCTAAAAACAAGGACAAATCAATCGGGTATTAAGAAAAAGGCTTTTAATTAAAGAAAAGGAAGGTAAAAGAAAACCCTCTGGGAGAGATTAGCATACCAGCTACTCTCACAGACAAGAGATTCAAAACACAGAGGATGTTCCTCTGGGCGAAAACTTAGTTACACAAAAAAATACCCAAATATCCAATTTGACTATTCCTCTAATTGCACTAGACAGGTTACAAAGAAATAAACATAAACCTATTTATTTCCTTCACTAATACTTACTACTTATTAAGAGGCTGAATTCTGGAGCTTTCCCACTCCAGTCAAAGTGAAACTGACCCAGACAAAGGGAACTTCCCTCCTCCCTTTTGAACCATCTTATTCTTCCATTGGTTCCTCTAGTCAGGTGTCAGCTAGGCTAGGTGAACTTCTTAACCCTTTACAGGTAAAAGAGGCATTAACCCTTAACTATGTGTTTATGACAGCCACCCTGAACTCTCATGTAGATAGGGGATGATTGTTCAATTTATTTATTTATTTCAAGAGGTACAGAAACTTCAGTCCCACTGATTACTGGGAGCTGTAGATGACACAATTTCATTCCAGGAGAGATCACTTGTTGAAGGGATCACTTAGGACATGCCTTAAAGCAACAGGGAACCAGAAGATCATAACATGCGCAACACAGGACAGAAGGGTGACAGAACACCACTCTGGGAGTTGGTGAGCCCCACTGAGAGATGAGATGTTTGGTTTTTGTTTTAAAAAAGGAGGGAGAAAAATTAGTGGAGAGGAGGGAGCTGCTTTCAAAGTTATTAAGACTAGGATTTTCAGGACTTTAAGAGAGTTAGGCACCCAGCTCCAGCTGAAGTTCAATGGAATTTTGGAGCCTTTAATCTCTTTCAAAAATCCCAGACTAAGTCCAGAGATGAATCAGAGAACATACTACTGCTTTCTTGAGAGCTATTATTTCAAGTGCAGGAGCATCTTTGGAGAAGAAAGAGCCACTCAAACCAATTCTCAGAGAGCTCTAACTATGAAAGATGTCTCTAAATTAATCATGCAGGAACTATTATATGATCAGAATAAACTCACTGGTTAAAATCAGGGATCTTGAGGACTGGACTCCACAGGTTGGTTTATCAGTTCTCCAGAAATGATTAACCCTATTGTATGTGTTAACTATGCCGCATGCTCATTGCCAGAGCATTCCTCAAAACAAAAAGTTTTGCCAAATAGAAAAAAATGATAGTGAACAATTAAATAAAATTATCAGAGGGGTAGCCGTGTTAGTCTGGATCTGTAAAAGCAGCAGAGAATCCTGTGGCACCTTATAAACTAACAGACGTTTTGGAGCGTGAGCTATCGTGGGTGAATACCCACTTCGTCAGACCACATGGTACGTTGGAAATTTCCAGGGGCAGGGATATATATCATGACTGCAAGCAAGCGCTAGAGATAACCCGACGAGTGTTAGTATTCAATCAGTGCGCAGTATTGAGGCAGTAGTGTAGAGAGTGTGAAAACCAAGGGAGGAGAAACTGGTTCTGTAATTGCAAAGCTTTCACAGTCTGTTGTTTAGTCTGAGCTGATGGTGTCAAATTTGCACGATGAACTGATAAGCTACAGCAGTTTCCTTTGAGTCTGTCCTGAAGTTTTTTTGTTACCTATAGTATAGTGTGGCCAGGGAGGTTGAAGTGCTCCAAATACTGATCCTAAGGCCTTTTTTCAATTGTACATATATTTGGGGGGTGGATGGGAGGATCAAAAAGATCTCACTTCAAAAGGAAAAAAGTGTCACAAGCTAAGATCATAGGTTAAGCAAGACCAAAATATATGAATACTCATACAGACAAGAACTCTTGTTTACTTGCATCAAGTTCTTGGGCATCCCTGTGACCACTCCCACATTTAATGTTTTTGTAACAATGGGTTTACCGGAGCAAACAACCATGAAATAGTTTTTTCCCCCCATAGCAGTTTATGAATGAGGGAAAAGTTAAAGCTAGGTGGATTTGTAGCTAGACTTCACTGGTTAAGTCCTTTGACATCAATTCAGCACCCTAAATACATTACGCTCTTGGGAAAATGAATATTTTGGATTCTTTTACTCTCAAATTGTATGCTGCAGTCTGTTTATTACCATTTCCAAGTAACAAAATTAGGATCACTGACCTAGTTCTATGTTCTTTTGAAACAGTATTGCAATTAAAACTTAATTGGAAGCTTTTAGTGTGCACCAGAAGGGTCTACACAGGCCAGTTAGTTCATAACACATTAGTAAGCTTTGGAATTCACATCCTGGCCCAGCAATGCACACTGCATGTAGACAAGCCAAACGATATAGTCAAGATAATATGCACATCCTTTTTGCCTTTGCAACATCTGATCCATAATGCACTGAAAAAATCCTGGTACATTATCTGCTTTTATTTTAATGTCATCAGCAAAGCTGTCACTTTAAAGGCACGACCTCAAATGGCGGTGTTAGATGGTTGCTCCTTCATAGGTGTTCTCAGCTGTGCAGTCCTGCAGGGCTTAGTTCTATTACTTCTTCCAGTGAGTGTCTATGTGATGCTACTTTAGGGAAGGTAGAAGATATGAGCTACATTGCCATCTGAAATTCAATGGGAGTTGGAAACCTAACTCCATTAGGTGTTTTTTTAATATCTCGCCCCATGTCTGTGTTGTCTAGCACATGATGGATAATATTGGGAAGCAGATTATAATCAGATCCCTAAAATGATTAAAAGACCAAGGCTTTTGTTGTACTAATTGATGCTCCAGTTTAAGTTGATTTAAAATTAAATTCTAGTTAAACCAGTGCAAATCCTAATGATATTAACAGGTGTCTGTAAATTAACAATTTACACTAAACTGATAAGTAAGCCAGGTCAAGAGCATCTGTATTAGAGGTTGGCATCAGCTTAACTAAATAGGTTTTAAATTTAATTTAGCTAGGTCTTGTCTATTCTAAGAAAGTGGGGCACTTAACTATCCCAAGGATAAAGCTTGTAGTAGTCCGAGGCAGGCGTCCCCAGTAATTAACCCCCACTGATCTGGTAAGGTAATCATCCCCACCAGAAATAAGTTTAAACATGGGGTTCAGCTACATTTAGAGAGAGTTACCAGTATATCTTTACCCAGACTTTCCTATTACTCTGAGATATGAAATCCTGTCTTTTGTTCAGTTAGCTTGCTACATCTCTCTTCCCCTTCCCCTGGACGGAGTTCCATGGTAACATGCTGGTTCTCTCATTTTGCTCCAGTACTAATGATTCCGTTTCAACTCTGTATGCTCGTCTCTGATACCTGGCTGCCTTCTAAATGCCTGTAACTAAATAAATTAAGAAGCCTGCATTAGGAACTAGGTATTGTTTAGATAGACATTATTAAGGGGGCTAAAATAATATATGTCAAATCTGCCCCATTCTGTTTATAGCCAGGTAGAATTTTTATTCTTGGCTATCAGGATAATAGCTCACTCTCTGGTCACAGATCTTCATAACGACAAGGTGATTAGGAGAATAGCAATAAAGCATGGAAGAAAGTAGCTAGAGTACCACTAGCAATAAATACATCTGCACCATAAGCAGCCTTCCAAATGGCTCAGATTCCAAACCAGTAACTGACATTTGTCAAATTCCACAGGATTCTGCTTATTCCTGTGGTGTCCCACAGATTTGCCAAACTCTTAATAGGTGGAAATGCACAAAAACTGTACTTGCACGTAGAGCATTTTCATGATGCCATTCTCAAGGAGGGGTTAGGATGACATGGGGCTAGCATAATGATGTTTTCTTTACAACATCACTACACAGCTACAGTTGTTTTCCAAGAACCCTTTGGAATACAAGACTTGGATACCACAAATCAATAGATCTACTCTATGTCTGTGATTAACTATTCAGTAAGTCCTGAATATTTTTCCAGTCCATATCTATTTTATGGTGGTGTGGCTATTTTTAATATTTTAGTATAACTGGGCATATTTATAAGGTTAACAAGTCAAATAAGGTGTTGCAGAAATGAAGGGCTTAGAAAGGCTTCTCTATTCTTGTTGGAGAAGTTCTTTCATAAACAACGTAATAAGTAAATATGTTGTATTAACATGTTATAGACAAATCCTAGCACCCAGGGTGTTGACTAGTTCTTTTCCCGACTACCCAGAACACCCAGATCTCAGACAGAATCTTGAGCTGAAGATGTCATATATTTGCTGCTTCAGTGAGCAATCAGTCCACTGAAACAGGGCACAGCGTAAGGTTAAATGAAAGTGCATACTCACATTCAGGTGCTCACCTTAAATACATTATACAATATATAATGAATAACTTTGTAACATACACTTTCCTGCATTAAGACTAAAATTAGTTTGCTAAATCAGTTGTTAACAGATTGGACTGCTGACCGAGTTGTTCACCTGATTAGGCTGCTGGTCAGATTTTCACCTGGCAATTCTCTTTCCTTTCCAGACAAACAGACATCTTTTCACATGTCCCAGCACCTAAAATATACATTCTAAATATCACACTCTACATTGGGTTAACAAGGTATGCTTTAAAAAGAAAAAAAAAAAAAAGCACAACTTAGCTAGCAGTGATAGAACAAGTCCCTTTTTAGCGTGGCTATTCAGCAACTGTCTTTCCAGACTTCTTCTTGCCCCTGGAGCAGCTACCACAAGTAATGCAAGAAATAATGTGCCTCAATTTAACCAAATCCTGTATTCAGCTCTCTCAGCAACTGTTTTATTTATATTTGCTTTTACTATTGTCTGAAGACAGCAAAATAATAAGCTTTACTTTTTTTCAGGATAACAAATAAATATGTTGTGCCTGAATTTCAAGCAGCACAAAATAAAGTAGGGGTGATTATTGCCTGGCCAGCTGAAAATGCCAAAAGCTGCTTTCAGAACTCTATGGCAGCCCAAGGCTTAGACAAACAAACAAACAGCTACAGAAAAAATAAGTTAACTTCTAGGAAGAAAGACAAAGTAAAGATCAGCGCAGAGTTAGCAACATTGTTTTCCAGAGCACTCTGAGAGAGCAATCTGTTCAAGAAGTACAGAAAGATTTGATGGAAACAGTTAGGACCATAGAGGGAATAGAGAGGGGGGACTCGCTCCTAGAGTGCCTCTTCAGAGGCAGTGCAAGAATCAGGAACCAGGCAGGGAAGCAGGGTTCAGAAATGACAAGACAGAGTCCAATATAACAGCCACATAGATCCTACTTGTGCAGACAGCTTCCTGTGCCTCTCTTTAGGTTTAAACAAGAAGCTCTGACCAACCAGAGTTCACAGTTTTCCTCCAAGCAGGCCCATGGAAGTCCTCCCAGATGTAACTTCAGGTTTCATGGTCTCTCCTGCTCAGTTGGTTAATAGTGAACTGCTGGGTAGGAGCAGGGTGGTAGTAGCTAACTAGGAGCCTTGAAGACCACATTCAAGATCTGTCCAGTCCTAATGCCTTTGTCTGTTAGGCAAGGCCTTCTTCCAAAGCCTAACCTTGCCCTTTTTCAGTTCTTAATTCACTTTTCAAAGCCCTCATCCAGTGCTACCATACTCTCAGCATCTGCTGTTGGCTGTCTAGGGATGTTTCTTTCCTCTACAACCCAACTTTCCCAACCCTTTTTCCAAATTTCCTCTCAGAAGAGGCTCCAAACGTCTGCTTTTCCCTTTGGGCCACCTCTTCTTGGTTTTTGTGGTACAGCAGACTTGAAACACAATGTTTCAAGGCTGATTCCATCCTTACCACTGGCACAGTGGTTTTGCCCCTTTATATCACTTTTTGGAGTTCCCTCATACTTACATTTTCATTTAAAATAAGATCAACATCCTCCTCTCACCTTGTCATCATCTCCTAATTAGCATTAAGGAATGTTCCTTTCCTTTTCCTGATTTTATTCTCTGATCCTCATCATTACTGACTTTCTGAAACACAGCAGCCAGAATTTACACTTTTTCTTTGTTGGAACTTGTGACTCTATGGCCTTCCATTGCAAGTTCTGGTACTGTGCTGCTTTTTCTCTTTAGTCTGTTCATTTTTTGAACTTACTTGTATGCTTCCAATATCTTGGTATCTTTATTTACTTTCCTGCAGTATTTTCTCCAGCTTTTTCTTTCTTTCTTTTTTTTTTTTGGTCCTTTTTATTGCCCTTTGTGCAACTGTCTTACCCTTTTATATGTCATTAAAGTCCTCACAGTTTAGTATAGTTTTTGTTTTCTTATATGACATATTCCTGTCCTTAATTACCTTGTTGCATGCCTTGTTTCACCACAGTACACTTTTCCTATCTGTAATTAGGGTTAGTGTTCTAGGAGTAGCCATGCTGTCTGGCTTTATAATTTCCTTAGTAACATTACTACAGAATTCCTCCATATCCTCACTT
>NC_133769.1:182519570-182535224 GCF_003597395.2 Chelonoidis abingdonii | reverse complement strand
CTTTTTGTCTTTTATATTTGTTCAGTGTGAGTTCGTTGAGAGCATAGATGCTTTTCATCCATAATAGTTGTTATTGCCGCATTAGTGCATTGATAAGGTATGCCACATGATCTTAAAAGTTGTTGTGGGGAGTGTTTATCATCACAGCATAGAAATGTTCTGCAGTTTGCATCTGCAAGATCTGGTTGCTTGAGCTAGGTGGTTTGATCTGTGGGAGCTTGTTCTGTGGATCATCTTGGCAAGGTTGGGGGTTGTGACCGAAGAGAGTCGTGTAAGCTCAAAGCTCTCTCTGGACAACAGAATTGGTCCAGAAAAAGATATTCCCTCACCCATCTTCTCTCTTCATTTATTTATTTTATTCATTAATTTTTTTGTAGCCTGAGTGAGAAGCAAGAATAATGGGCATGAAGTCTAAATCATACTCTCCCTCTTGAGATCTGTCTTCTTTGGAAACTTCCCCAATTCCAACATTAATACCCATCTGCAAGATAGCTGCACTGCGCAATGCTCAAGGTAGACAAAGAAAGCAGTGATTTGCATGGTGACTACCCAAGTTTCAAGCAAGTATAAGTAGTCTGTGCAAACTGAGGCTTTCTTGCTGTACTTTGGATTAACCACGCATTACATCAGTGCTGTCCTGGTTGCTCGCATCAGGGGAAATTCCAATGTAAACAAGGACATAGAGAGAATCCTCAGATTAGCAGTTGAGAAGCTTTACTTTGTTGATGCCAAATGTGTCTGAAAAATAGTGGCCTCCAATACTTAACTATGAGTAAAGATTCACTAGAGTAGGAATACCAGCATATTTTTAGTATTGATTGGATATATTAGCAGAAACTGACAGCAAAAATATCAGTGCCACTGCTTTTCACGTAGTGTCATGGGAGAAGAAGAGATCCTTTCATGGATTAGAACTGGTTAAAGAAGAGGAACAAAAGGTAGGAATAAACGCGTAAATTTTCAAAGGAGAGGGTACTACAGTTCAAGGTCGTCTAGACCATCTATTCAACTTATTCATAAATGATTCTGGAGAAAGCGGGTAAACAGTGTGAAAGTTTGCAATTATATGAAACTGGCTCAAATGTTAGAACAAAGCAGACTGCTGAAGACTTCAAAAAATTCACAAAACTAAGTGAGTTGGTAACAAAAAATGCAAATGAAATTTAATGTGGATTAAATGTAAAGTAAGCACATTGAAAAAATACACCCCACGTATACATACAATATGATGGGGGCTAATTAGCTACAACATAGAACGAGATTAGAGTCGTCACGGATAGTTCTCTGAGAGATGTCCAGCAGTGTGCACACAGTCAAAAAAAGAAGCAGGATGTTCAAATCATTTAAAAAAGATAAAAATAAGATGGAAGATATCATATTCCTTATATAAATCCATGGTATCCAACTGAATACTGCATACAGAGTTCTCCTCATCTCAAAAATATATACTGGAATTGAAAAGGTTCACGAGAAAGGCAACTAAAATATTAGGGGTTGAAAAGGTCCCATGGAGAATTAAGATGCTAGACTTTTAGTTTTAGAAGAGGAACGAAGGTCGGATATATAGTGGTATATAAATCATGATGATGTGGAAGAAGTGAATAAAGAAAATTATTTACTTGTCCCATATTATAGCAACAGGGCCATCAAATGAAATTAATGGCAGAGTTTAAGACTAACAAAGGAAATTCTTCTTCACACAGCCACAGTCAGCCTGTGACTCCTTGCCATGAGAGGTGTGAAGGCTAGGACTATTAACAGGTTTAAAAGACAACTAGATAAAATTCATGGATTATGGGGGGGGTAGTCATTAATGACTATTAGCCAGGATGGTAAGAATGGTTCCCTAGCTTGTTTGCTCAGAGGGTGAGATTGGATGAGGAGAAAAGTTATTATTTTGCCTGTTAGGTTCACTCCATCTGGGCACCTGCATTGGCCACGTTCAGTAGACAGGATACTGGGCTGGAATGGGACCTTTGTCTGACCAGATGTCTGGCCATCTTATGTCCTTACTGTTATTTAAAGCGGATGCCTCAGTCTCCATGCTATTCAGCTTACGCGACTCCTGAGACCGTTAGCAAGGGTGCCAGTAGTGCCAGTCACTGCTGGTGATCTTACATGCTCTTTCTGTAGGAACTCAGAATGAAATCCAACGCATACATTTCACATAGGAACATTAGAGCCAGTATTGTTTACTACACCTGCGCCAGTTTAGCCTGGAAGTGAAACGGTCGCGTATACAGTAGCTTTTCTAAATAAAGTTAAGTTGAAAATCATTTTGCTTCATACGAGTGTCACATACTTTAAAGTTCTCTCTAACAAACGGAAGAAAAATTATTGCCTTGTAAGTGTCACTGTTTTTTAAACTGTGCATAACCATACTTCGCTCTCTCATTCTTTCCAAGGGGTGAGCTACAATGTGCAACGGGAAGTGTTCAAAGTCATTGGGGTGTGTGCCATTACTGTCTTGCCATAATCTCCAATCTTCTCCTGTTCCCAATGGAATGTTACAGACCCACAAGAATAATGATTTTGTTGGTTTTTCCTGGCATTCTTGAGCTGGATACTGGAAAGAAAGTTTTGTCATGTTGTTGTTGTTTAATTTTTCAACTTTTTATATGCTTTAATCCTCTCTTGATTCCAAAGTAAACAATCCCCTGGGTTCTTTGCGAAATATGATGAGATTGATATTGTGAGGATTGGATTGATACAACTTATCTGTGGGGAGAAGTCTAAAACTGACTGGGACCAAAACTGAATAAGGCATATTTCCGGAGGCTAGGGAAATCACCTATAATAAAAAAGTATTAATTTCTTTATGAAATCTTTGTGTACAAAAAATCAAAAATTCCAATTAATTAGAGGAAACAAAAATGTTGGCTTTTCAATTATATATGTAGTAACAAAACACACAAGTTTCTTTGCTGTCACATTAGGCTCAATGTGTAATTCAGCTTGGGTTGTAATGCTTCTCAATTTGTTGAGTTGTTTGCCTTTTTTCTCCTTCATTGGATTTATTTTCATTTCATGAGGCTAAGCTTGCTTGGCTGCCGTTATTGGCGCTGTTGTCCAACAATCGTAGTGCGAACTGCTCCTCTTTTTGTGAGCCACTGTTTGAATTCCAAATAGCTGTTATGAATGATTGAACCTATTTTTCTTGGGCATTTTTCTTACATGGTGTGAATGTTTCCCACATACATGTTTTGGGATCCGTCTTGTCGAATCCCACAGTTGCATATGCATGTGTTGATTAGCATCATATAAGGTTTCCTGTCTATAAATTTTCAGTAATGCAATCTAAGAGGAGCAGGAAAAAAAACCATGCAACTGAGGTGACCCATATACCACAAAATAAGAATAGTAAAGAGTCTAAGTATAACCACACAGTAAATAGGACTCTCATCTCCTCACATAAAGAGGAGATGAAAAGTACTCCTCAAACTGAATATTATGAACAACAAATCCATAAAAATCAAAGCGTTCAGTAAGCCCTGACCAAAAGCACTGAAGTCAATGGAAAAACTCCTACTAAGATTAAGGCTTGGATCAGGACCATATTCACAAACAGAAAAATGATAAATTCTTCTTATGAATAGCTTCTGCTCTCTTGCATACCATCCACGACTCGAAGCCTACCCTCATGCTAAGCCTGAGGTTATACAGGAGTCTGAACAAAGCTGAAAATCTGTACCACAGCACTTGCAAAAAATTCAACCATTCCAACCAGGGCTCTCGGTTTCAGTGAAAAAGAACTAATTTCTGCATGACACCCTTTCATTTTCAGAACATGACTCCTCTAAGGTCTAATAGGCTAGCTGGCCAGATGTTCACATCAAAAATACACAGCGAGGAAGAAGATTTCATCTGATCTCCAACACTACAACAGCACTATATTAGTTTGATAGCAAACATGCTGTTAAGTGTATGCGTTTCCATCAAAATTTCTGATGGACTGAGAAAGATTGAATAGACAAAGCATGGGAAAGGGGTTATTCCAATGGCAAAAAGACTTACAACATGAAGAAATAAACTACTTGTTTCATCACACAGATCAGTCTCAGCTGGAAACTAATCCAGTTCCTGTGTACCACGCCAGGCCGGACCACTAAGAACAATCTTCCCATTTAGCAGCCAGCTTTGCTCATTTCAACCTCTCTTCCTTGTCTTCTATGCTGCTTTTAAAAGATCCCTTATAAAAACAGAACACAGACTTATTTGCTTAAACCCCTCAAACTTCCTATTTTGCAATTCAGACATTTGAAAAGAAGAATACCATTCTTAGGAGCCTCATGCTGCAAATCACAGAGTCAATCTGCGCACACAATCACCATTGGAAGTGACTAGCCCACTCACACATAGACCCCCACCGTCACTACACCAGTGAACTGTAAATTTTCATTCTAACCCAAAAGTGGGAATTTACAGATGTCAAAAAAAACAAGACGCAACAAACAACCCTTCACTCCAACCAATAACATGCTCCAAGCAAAGACAAATAACCCACTCAACAGACTGCTAGAGCCTTCAAGAAACAAAGCGTGTAGAAGCGAGCTGCTGTCAGTAATGCACTCTTGCGCTCATCAATACCTCTAAAATGACTCGCAGTATAGAGACACGTGTTGCTGGGTTAACTCTAAAGCCTCATTGCACTTCACACAGGAATTTTTAATCCCAATCCCTACCAAAAATTCCAACAGAAGGTATTTTCATTCTTTCAATAATCCCCACTATAACTACAATGACATTATTCTTCCTTTTCGCCCAAGCACTTGAAAGAAATCTCCGCTTGCTTCTTGGTATTGTGATGTAAAGAGGTTGCATCAGTAACTCTCAGGTTAGCCCAGAGAGGAAATTCTGGGTGGGAGAGAGGGGGGGGGAATGGTTTATTTCCCTTTGTGGTAAGACTTAGAGCCTCTGAATCTTGGGGTCCCCCAGAGAAAGTTTTGGGGAGACCAGAGTGAGCCAAGACACTGGAAATTCTTGGCTGGTGGCAAGATCAGATCTAAGCTGGTAAAAGCTTAGAGGGTTCATGCTAGCTTCTCAGTTTATGAATGCTAAGGTTCAAGTCTGAGTAGGAAGCTATGATAACTGCTTACCCACATATTTCTCACTTACTTATCTAAAGAGTTTCCAATTTGCTTTCTCTGGGTTCCAAGCGGTATGTCCTTTTCCTTGATATGTACCCCTTCCCTCCTCTTCCCATTACCCCTTCTCTTGTCTCTGTAAGTTTCCCAGCTACATTTGATTGCTATGTTACTAGAAGCTATTCCCAGGTCTAGACGAGAGAAACTTCCATCCCCTGCACAGAATCTGGTAGGTGTTCCATCATTTAATATTACTCAGTTATCTTCACAGATATTGTCTGTTAAATAATTTGTCCTACTTCCCCACAATCTGTTGTGACAGTTCAGATCACCACGGATAATGTACAGGCATGTGACATCTGCAATTCATTTAGTTCTATAACCTCTGGTTTTCTTCCTGGGTTATAACCATTGTGCAGTCTGAGAGACACAGAGTTGCTTTGTATTGATATCTCAGTAGCATTATACTCAATATTTAGCTTTTTACCCTCTTCTTCAATGTAGTTTAGATTCTCCTTAATGAAGGTGCAGACTCCATCACACTTTCCTATTTCTCTATCACGTCTAATCCCACCCTATCCTGGGATTTTATAATCTAGGTTTTCTATTAGCCATGTCTTCTGTATGCATATTATATCAGGCTTGGTTTTCATGTCAATAATATGTTTCTCTAATTCCTTCCCATTTTATATGGGACTATGTGCATTCCAGCTAAAAATAGTCATCTCCATTCTCTTCATCTTCAATACTCTCTTCACTTAGGAATTTATGTAGTCATTCCACTGATAGGTTGCTAGCTCATAGGTACTTTTCAACAACTTTAATTATAATTCTCATTTTCATAGTTTTTTTTCCTATGAGAAGTACAGTTTATGACTTCAATCATAAATGCAGTGAATCTTTTTCTGTAAGTAGAATGTCATCTCCTTTCACCTTGCTGTCACTAATTACTTTCTTCCTTGTATTTTGTTGCATGCTAATCCTCATCACCATTTTGAGTTTTCTTTTCTCCCTCTTTCTCCTGGTACCTTCTCTTCTCTGGCTTGAAGTCCTACTGTTACAGTAGCCACCCTTCCTCTTGAGCTCATTCCAAATTGGTCCTGGCCCTTCCTGCGGGTGTAATTTCACACATTTATTGAGCTCTCCAGCTCCACTCACCCCTTAAATGGGAAAAACTGGTAGGGGAAAAATGGTCTCTACATTATTCATCCCAGCTATGAGATGCTGGCTAAGTGAAAATAGATAAAAAAAAGAAACTATAGTAGGAAGTGTGAAAACTAGAGTTTAATTTTAACTTGAAGTTTTTGAAAAGGGGAGAAGTTCCTGCTGCGTGATAAAATCTTCTGCTAGGAAAAAAAATAGGAATCAATTCTGTAATAATTGTTTCCATGGACTCCAGCTGAGAAGCTTCCATCCAATTTGCAGCATGTGTTAAGAATCTCATGATGTCCTTTGGAGGTAGGTGCAGATCTTGAAAAGCAAATTGAAATCCTTAAACACTTCAGCGCAAGGGTAAATACAAACCTCTTTCCCCATAATAGAAAAGTCAGGTTCATTTTAATAAAAAAAATTATACTTAAGTCTTAAATCCTGTTTCTGCACCACAGAGTTACTTCAGATTTAAGGGTCAGCAAATAAGTTGAGCAGCCACAGAGAGAAAATTACAAATTCCGATTCATCACAGCTAGTGGTCATATGAGGAAAGGTATAAAGTTCATGCAAAATGACCTCTCAGGTTGCTCCATGCTTCTTTATGGCTTGGAACCGTGAAAGATGACTACTCCATGAAAAGGCATCTGTGGGGTTGCTGATTTCTTGCTGAGTCAACTACTAGATAACAATGAGCCAGTTATTTTGGTTCTCTCTTCCTGTGCAGAAACCAGGACATATTTATTGTTCAATAGACATATTAAATATTTAGTTGGAAAGAATATTATGACTATCATAATGTTAAGAAGGTAAGAGGAACAGGAAAACAAAGAAGCACTGAAGTTTAGAGTGAAAAAATAACAGAAAACTGACATTAGTCAACTGAAAGCCTAAAATGATATTATTTAGACTTCATGTTTCATTAAAGGCAGTGGTTAAAGCACCTAATAGTGAAATAAATGTCATCATCCTTCCAAGACAGCAGTGTTTTCTAGTTCTGTTTCTTTTCTGGCCATCTGTCTCAGTTTATGTCTCTCAAGGGATCTACCTCAGGGTCGAGGTATTGCTCGTCTTGCTCTTTGATGTAGTTCCAGAGTACATTCCAGCTCTATTCATATTTTGTCCCTCAGAAGAAGCATATAAGATGTCAATATTTTCAGCATTTTGATTTAGGATAGATATGTAGTGACATGCTAGAAAGTATCAAGGAAAGGCAGCAACTGATTTCCAAAACAGACATGTATATTAGATTTTCTGACATTATGTTGATTTATAATAAACAGCTTAGGATATTTCAAGATGTCCCTTACTCAGATTCCTGCCCTTCAGAATGTTGAGAATTTATGACTCTTTCTACTAAGATGTCTCTGCTTTTCAGCTACCTGGCTACCTAATCAACCCACATTAGTTTGAGATTTTTTATAATAGCCTTTCCCAGCATGCTTTCCTAATAGTGGGCCCTTAACATTTCGGTGCCACAAGCAGATGCAGTCTTAAATTGGTTATTTTGCTTCAGTTTGCTGCAGGTTACCGTTCCTTCAGTTACAGATAATAAGTAGTTCATTTTAGATAGTTGGCTCTTTTTCTGTCTTCCCTAAGGAGGTGGCACATCTCCACATAGGATTCCCTATTAAATACAAAATTCGCAAAAAATGTTTGGAATATGGTTGACTATTCATTCTGTCAGACAGAGAGAACAGTCATCATTCTCTTATTAGAGTAAAAATTCTCTTTTCTCTATTGCGTCTGATACTGACTTTTCTGGAGTCACTTTATTATCAGAAAACCAAGCTCTTGGGATGTACAAGGACATGTTTTGGCTGAACTCCATACTCATTTATCCTTAGAGAGATTATGTATTTTCCTGGCTGTGACTGCTTTGCTGTACTTCAGCTCCTCTGGTCTTAGATATTGGACACTAGAATGATAGGACTCAGAAAAATGACCAAGGAACAAACTAACATTGACTAGTAAACCTTATTTTTATTCTCTTATTTTTATAATTGATACTGCAAAAAGAGACAGGAGGGATGACATATTTGGCAAACGAGAAGCAAGATGTTGGTATTTCATTCACCACTGCCGTCTCAACCAGGGATGAACTACATTATGCTCCTCTGGAAAAAACTTAAATGTCTGATGAGATGAGACAAAAGCAGCAACTGCTGCTATGGGCATAAAATTGGATCAAGTAGTTTCAAGGTTAAACAACTTAGAAAGCAGACTACTGGTATGGAGAAGCATTTAACATGCTTGAGGGAAAAGGCTTTCAAAGCACACAGCAGTAAATGTGACCACTCGTTTAGTCTCTCAAAGTTTATTGAAAGTAAACAAGGCTTTGTAATGTAAGGGACAGCTGCTAGAAAACAATATCTTATATCAGCGTGTTTTTCAGGGGAAAGTGTTGGGACGGAGTGGGGAAAGATGGAGAAAAAAGGACTCTTGGTAATGGACCATATTCTATTCCATATTCTATTAATCTGTATGGGTGCAACTCCAGTGGCAGTCAGTGAAATCAGTCCCCTGGTTAATGAAATAAAGTTATATTTATATAGCAATTTTCATGCAGATGCTTTACTAACAAAGTAGTACTAACTGTACGATCAATGGGACTCATTTTGCCCACTCCTTAAATGCAGCCACTTCTACTGTTTCTATATAACAATGTACAGCTACAGTTTGCCACAAAACAGCCAGAATAACATTAGAACTAACTGAAACTAGAGCAGGATTTTTGCATAAGCAGGATGTACCAAAATTGGAAATTGCCCAAGAGGGGCTAGCATTCTTCTGTGAAAAAATTCCATGGAATCTTTGATCAAAACAATACTACAGAAAATACATTCTGGAGTCTGGTCATGGGTTACGGAGCCTTTTACCAAAAAATAAGTGGCTTGGATAGCAATAATATCTAGCTCTTACAAATCAGTGGATCCCAAAGGAGGTACAGCCATTAACCTATTATCTTTACTGTCTTAGAATTGCTATATTCTTTTCTCTTGTACAACTTTTCCTTGTACAACAACTTTCACTGTATTATCATAAATTCTCTTTATTTTAAATTTAAAATGTTAGCCACTAGAAGACCTCAGTTTCCAGAGCTGTGAATTTGAAATCATTTCACGTTATAAATCTGATACTGAGTTCGGAGGCCAGTCATCATCTCCAGAAATTGCTCAGCACCTGGCAAGATCAGGCACTAAATTCAAACACATTTTAAAAGATATATATTTTTAAAGAGGAAAAATACAGTTGGGGTGGTAGTTGGAAAACTATAACTTTAAAAAAAAGCTACCTTGACTAAATAAAAAATATTGAAAGCCACATAGAGAAGGAAAATATGTAAGTTAGTATGTAAGTGTGGATCCATTGTTTTCTAGACTTAAACTCCTTCAGAAAGCTCTGGTGCCTGTATAAATGCTATTCTCACAGGAAAAATAAGTGATGGTGGCAATCTTTTTTGTCAAAATTAATGGTAAAATATGATAGAAATTCATCTGTTTTTAGAGAGAAAGAAATACTAAAATGTTTTCTGATAAGGGTTAAACATCCAAAAAGCAAAGAAGCCTCTGAATTACACATAGAAAATAACTGAAAGATTTGTTGTTATAGATCAAAACTTATTGTTACATTTACTTTTGGCTTGGACACACTAAGAAATAGCAGTTTGCATTGTCTAAATATTGATATAAAATCTCTATTTTCTTCATGTTGCCAGTCTGCCTTTTACTTACCAATGTTGTTATACAGAGTTAAGTCAGAGTCCGATTGTCAAGACAATCTCATTAGAGATTTTTTTTAATCTGTTTATTTTAGCATTGGATGTTGAACAAATTCTTAACCTGAAAAATTCTTTAAAGCTGTGATTCTTGTTGTAGAAGCCACATTTTCGGGAAATGGTATTAATTAAGGTTTATATTTTTAGAAACTGGAGAATGACTTGTGCTCCCCTCTCCTCCCCCCACCCAGAAAAATTGCATGTACATATGGAATGATTTCACAGGCAAATACCAGATTTGTATGCACAGATGCAAATGCATGTGTGGTCTGCACTGGGTGCAGATGCAAGACAGCCTTCTGTTTTTCAGACGTTGGCACTGTAAATTCAGGGTTTGATTATGCCACTGTTTTGCCTAGTGAGTACCACCTTGTTCCATAAATAGACCTTATGGAATACTGTGCTGCTCAGCATGAATAATAGTAATAACACAAGTGGGGCCTTTACAATAATAAAACTTTACTTATTTAAGCAGTGATTGATAGTTTGCATTGGATACACTTTCACTTTTATTAATTTGAATCAATCTATCCCTTTTCATGCCATCCTAATATGGGGAAGTTTAGGATGGGGCCTACAAGTATTTTTACATTTGGAAGCAAGTAGTTCTCTTAGGGCAGATGGAGACTTTCCCACACCTTTTGTAAATGGCAATATATGAGTCCGCTGCTCCATGTAGCCTGATCTATGAATTGTACATTAATTATATTGATTACTTAAAAATTCTCAGTTATTACTCTGAGGGTTTACAGGTTTTTGCCCCAAGATCAGGCCCAGTTTTATTAAAATTACTGCAACACTCACACTATAGGAAGCTCTCTGTATCTGGATACTATTCTCTCATCTCCTGCACTCAGACTGGGATACAGCTTTTATAATATGTTATGCTGGTGCCACTATACCTAATGTATATTCAGTAGAGGTTTCTCCCCTCTTCCTTATTTGTGTTTCTGCACCTTACTAATGTTGGTGTTCCCTTTCCCTATAGGTTAGTATATTAATGATTTCAACTTATTATCATATATGTCACCTCATTGCCATGGCACTATTCTGGTCCCACATCTACAGATATTCCTATCCTGAAATATCCAAAAGCTGGTGGTACCTCATGTTATTGCAGTTGGCTGGTGTGGTTATGGACAAACTTCCCCCTTAAACACTCTATTCCCAGTTCCCCAAGACTTAGGAGTGACCACCGGGCCATTTAACCATGCCAAAGTTCATACGCCTCAAACTTTATACTAACTGTTGAAGCCAATGCCTTACAGGATACAGGCCCACAATTTCCTTGCATTACTCCTAATTAAAATAAATGCTAATGCCAGCATTATAGACTACACCCAGGAGCCTCAAAGGAGACTCCAAGAAGAACATGATTCTTTCCCCGCTCAGCTTTAGGATGGTAATAATTTACTGCTGGTCCACACCAGTGGCAATCAATATCGCTCCCCATCCTCCATGCTGTCTCAGATGTACTGTCTAGCATGTTCCAGGAGATAGGAGCAAAGACTTGACTCCACCCACACCCACCCAGCTCCCATGAACAGGAGGAGCAGTGGTTACACAATGTCCACTTACTCCTGTGTGCCAGGACCTAAGGTCTAGGTAGCCCATGCAGGGTCAATAAGGAGTGTCTTACACCCTGGTGTAGGTGCCTAGGCCAAGTTAAATTCTAGCCCTTTCCAAACTATTTTGATATCAAGTAAGTAGCAATTATTAGAATTTTTGGTTTGCAATATTTATTTCCCCCTTTCACTACATTTCATCTAGACAGTTTTTTTCTTTTTAGCTTTGCACATGCAAAGTACTAAACATTACATCTTCATGCAAAGTAAGCCTTAAATGCTGCTATACACATGATTAGCTATCATCTTTCTAAGCTAAAAACTGTTTATGCTACTAAACAAAAATAGAAAGTTATGTTATAACAGTTTCAAGGAAGTAAAGACATGAGGCATTAGGGAGCATGATGGACTGGGATTGAACCTTGCAGCTGAATGAGCAGGATAAATAACAAGCTTTAGTGATAGCAAAACTAAACAACAGGTTTCACTATTAAAAAAGGGGAAAACCCTCTGAACATTGTACGTCAGCAGTACACAAAGCCACTGAACAGATTATCCAGGAGTGTAAAAAAAATGAAATTAGCATTAGTATCTCCAGAGCTTACAAACAACATCATAAAACCACAGATAAGGTATTTCATTTCTGCATATAAACAAGCAATGTTAAACCACCCTTTTCTTAATTTGGAAAGTTAAGATTTATTTATAAAAGCTGTGTAGATTAAATGAAGATAGAATTCATATCCACAGAAGTGGAAAGGCCACTATGCATATTGCATTTCAAATGAGAAAGAAATTGGTAAGTGAAATGGTGAGAACAAAATTCAAAGTTACCTTTGTAAAGGAGAAATCAGTATATTTTACCAAGAAAGCTGTGATTACACTTTGTATAGTATTTCACCTGTGGGACGGTGATAAACCTGTTAATTTGTCCTTCTCTGTTGGTTAGGATTTTTTTTAGTAGTAGGTGCTGCTGCTGCTGACCATTTTAGACTATAATTGCTTTTCAATTAAAATTAGAGGATAAAAACTGCAAGAAAATATTAAAAATTACTTTAGTCTAGGAGAATGGATGTTCATAGACTTGGTAATAGGGGAGAGATGTTTACAGCAACAGTAAGTCACCAGTTCAAATCCAGCCAAAGTCATTATTAACCAGAAAAGCAGTCTTCTGATGCCTGTTTTGTGGCCTATGTTAAATGATCTGATAGTCTTGGACCTAAAGGGCAAATCTCCACATCACCATCACAACTGACAAGACAAAGACTGAATGGGCATGAAGATACCTTATCCTCCTAGATATAATCCCTCCTCATCAAAGCTGAAATGCAGTGGTGGTGAGCAGCGCAGGGAAAGCAGAACTGTTGTGCTTGCATTCTACCTGTTTTTTTGACAAAAGACATTGCTTTTCAAAGCTGTCAGTCCAATATTTTCAATAAAGCAATAACCAACTCAAACATTTCAAAGGGGAAAAAGTCCACCCTTAAAAATACCACTTCTCTAAATTATCCAAAGAAACATTGGTTGAATGAAAACCTGATTGAAATATAGAAAGTACTAGGCTGCTTAGATAACATTACTGCAGATTACACATGTCTAGGATGAAAATCACTGAAACTAAAGATGGTCTAAAAAGGCTCAATTTTGGTTTCCATTTTATGGTTTTCTGAACCACCAAAATTGAGAGATTAAGATAAATGGTTCTAAATTCTGACATCTCTTTAATTAAATCCACTATTCAGGAAAAAGAAGGCTTTTGAGATTTTATCTTTTACCTATAGCATTCATTTTATTAACCAAGATTCTCAGGAAAAAAACAATCCCATGGAAAGAATCATATATATTTCTTAAATAAAATAGTGTGATTGACACTGGAAAATGCAAACACTTTGCTTAGTCACTCTCTGTGCTACAGTACCTCACTGTGATCCTGATCAAATCTTCTCATTACATTCCTTTTCAACTGACATGAAATCTTTGTAAATCCTTTCCAACTCACCCTTGTAAATCTGAATTTGAGAAGATGTAAGGATAAATAATATCTATAAGTATAACACCACTTCTGAGACATTAAATGGCAGCAGGATAAGATCTTTGGGGACATTAAATACTTTTCTCCAACCCACTAGGAATTAAGAAACTACATTACTATCATCTTACACTGCTTGAGAAACAAGCTGTTTATTATATGCCTAACCCAATTTTCACACTAACAAGCTTAGTCTCCTCCAAGGACAACAGTGGACATTTTCAAAGTCTGAAAGGGGAGTCAGGTGCCCAATTCTCATTGACTTTCAATGGGAACTGGGCACTTAAGTACTTTTTGTGCCTTTGAAAATCTCCCACTATATTATCATATAGAAACTATTTTGTAAAATATTTTACCCTATAGTATGTTATCTCTGAGTAAGTTATTGGGCAGATATTTTGGTTCTAGCTTTCAGGCACTTTGTCCTCATTTAAAGATATCCTTCATGATGGTCTGCAATCCCTATACTAGTCCAGCCAATTGACAATCAAATTTTACATTTATGATTGGCATTAAGTAATTGCAACATCTCTCCAACTGTTTGTGTAAAGCCACAGGCTGATAATGGTACAGGTGGGTCATAGCTGGAAGAAAATGACCAAAAAAAATCACACACAAGCATCCAGTGTCTGAAATTCAAGATGTGTCCCAGTGGTGATACTTAACTTCAGAATGAAAGAGAAATGTGTATTACTGGAGAGAAAAAAAAAGAAAATAAAAGTGGGGCTTTACAGATAGTCTTATTCCTAGCCTCAATAAAGAGAGTGTTGGGTTGATGCAAGACAGAGTGGAAAAAATACCAAAGAAAAGGATTTAAAATTGCTACTGGAAGCCTGATTGCCTCTTGTGGGGCAGAAGTGATCATCTGGTGCATAGACAAAGACCATTTAAGGATATTACAATGAAAGAGTGAGAGCGTGAGTGCAAGAGGAAAAATGTAGCCTGCCATGAGGCTATGTGACTAGAGCTTTTAAACCTTTCAGTCCCCTCTAGTTGCTTAAGTGCTCCATCTGTTTCTCATCCAGACTTGGCCAGTGTGGAAGAAGCTAACTGTAAACCACAAGAGAACCCACAGATTTATTTGGATTAATTAGAGAAGATAGTAGATATCACAGGACAGCTTACCAATATTGTATCACAAAAATGTATCTATGTCTTTCAGATCACTAAGATACATAACGACAATCTCTCTATACCTTTCTGTGGCTACTTGACAGTTATGTGAAGGAAGTAGAGGGAGGAAGGATCAACTGATTAATAGAGAAAATAAAGTTGTCAGGTTCACAGGAATCAACTACCACCAAAAAAGTAATTGCTCATATTGCAGTGAGCTCCTAGATAATTCATTAAGACCATATAGGGATTGTCAGAATTTATGTATTTAACGTAAGAGATTTGCTTGGAAACCCCTGGGTATCACAGTGAAAGAGATTACAAACAAGGGAAAGAAGCTCAAAACACAAATTATTCAAGAGACCATCAAAGTTGCCTATGTCCACTTTTTTTCAGACAAGCCAACTGCAGAAAGGAGATATTGTATGTTCCCAACTGCATGTGTCATGGGAGAATAGGAGCATAGAAGAAAATTCACCCGATCCTTAAACAACCAAGCCATGCACAAAATAGATTGATGCAGCTGGTAGTGCCCATTAGAAGCTTGAGACTGGACGCAAAGTGCATATAAAAAAACAAACAAAATGTGTACTGTACACTCTTAAAGGTTGCTGTCAAGCATCTTTGAGAGCCTTTCCCTGTTTCATCACTATTCATGCAACTCTAAATAAGATTTAAGCTCTCCAGAGGAGAAGGAATAGTGGAGAAAAGCCTAGCAAGTAATTTAAACTCAGGATCCACAGACCAGGGCAAATAAAATCAAACCCAGCCTGAAAAGTCACTCGTTTCCTAAACTAAACATTGAGAGGTACAAATACACTTTACAATTTTTTCCAACAGTTTGCACCTCAGTCGAGCAGATCACTTAAGTATATGCTTACCTTTTGTCCCTGCCCGCAGGTATATGGGACCGTTGGGAGTAAAAAAAATTAACCG
>NC_133769.1:182355178-182519470 GCF_003597395.2 Chelonoidis abingdonii | reverse complement strand
GAGAACAAAAACAAAATGGAGTATGGGGACAGCTGTGAGAAACAAAATGGAATAGGGGGATAGCTGTAACAGACACCTTTAAGTACACGAACAAGCCATTGACTCAGAAGTTCTGTCACCAAAATTCTGCATCTTTGACAGTTATTATAAAAGTTATGTTAAGAAAACAAATGTAGAGTAATGGGCCCAACCATGCAATCATTTACCCATGTGACTAGTTCCATTAAAACCGATTGGTCTACTCATCTGCAAAAGTATTTCTCATCTGAGTAACAATTCACAGAAATGGTCCTAAAGTTGGCCCAGTGAAACAATAGTTGTTAGCTAAACTGGCAAGCACAGCCCACATGGGGAAAATTTCATTCAATGGGATAAATAGAAAAAGGACCAAATTTGATGGCTGTCAGTGTATTGAAGATGTTAGGCAGAATTCATCCCCTAAATGTGTGGTAATGGCTTCCACATGTTCATATGACCCTTGAGCACTAATGTATTACCATAGTGTTTAGAATAAATATTGTGGTTTGATAGTTTTTGCCACTTAGATTATAATGCACATTTATTTTTACTTAATTTCTCCTTTTGTCATTTTATTCCTGTTAGTGTTAATTTTGATTAAAAATTTAAAAATAAAATGAACTAGTTTTCTTGCCTTAAAAAAAAAAATCTATTCAGTTTCCTCAAGTTCCAAGAAATCTTTGAATTTGAATTGTATCAACATTTAGATATTCATATACTTCAGATCTCAGAAATATTATGCTACACAAAATTTCCATTGCAACAGTTCACACCTGGGTTTAGAAGGAAATGTAGTTGAGAATTATTTTAAACAAGCTAGATTTTAACTAGGACACACCTTTCTAATCAACAGACTTTTTACAATCTGTATCAAAGTGAATAGCTTCCTCTAGCGAAAAGGTGAGAACAAGATACCTGTTAATGATGAAAATAACAAGTTTTATTGTTTAAATACTCTTGTGTTATGAAATTTATGATACACTTGAGTTGGAAAGAAAAAAATTACATTAATATTTCTATCATTATCATATCTTCAGGATGTTCTTGAAACCAGAAGAGTGCCTTTGGCAATTCACCTAGCTGCCCTTTGCCTTGTATCAGCTCTGCTATGTTTCACAAAAGATATACTGACCTATGATGGCAAGGAATCATCAACAGAGTCCAAATCCAAGTCCACTTGAGCAGTGATGACGTGTGAGAGCTAAAAGTCTCACTAGGGGGAAAAAATAACTGCTAGCAATTTACTTTTTCAGAATTAAAGGTAAAGAATTATCTTTTTTTGTAGAAAACACCAGATTGTGCCTTTGAGACATTGGCTCATACTGGGGGAGGTGTTTAGCTGCACTTGGCCTGTGGGAGCTTTGAGAACATATTGTGCCTTCCTTATCTCTCTAAGAGCTGCCAGGCTTGCTGGAGGAGCATATTCACCCTACCACCCCATAGGCATTGCAGAAAGCTCATCCTGTATGTCAGCCTAGCTCTGCTGTCCAGTGTGGAGCAGGGAAAGAGAAAAAGACCCTCAACTGTGCCTGTCACCTGCATAAGTGGTACAAGGTTACCTTTTGCCTTCCCTTCCCTTGTATATTCAATAGGGGCTAGGCACAATCTGTTGCTTTCTTGGGTTCAGTATTTTTCAACCCAGCAATGTTTTAAAAACCATACGCATAGCAGATTGTTAATAATAAACTTCTTACTTCTGAGTCACTGGATGGAAGCCAGTACAGGCTGGAAGTGTCCCCTTTCATTTGGCTGGGTCATTAGTTTCCTTGGTGAAGTTGGTTTCAGTAGGGTAGAAACAGTAGACACCAAACTGGAAGGAAGGAAATCAGTGCAGCAAAAGCAGGCTGTATGCTTCAGGTTTCTGGAGGCAAGGTCCGGTAGTTATAGGCAAGTTAGATTTTGGGATAGTTCTTTCAAGAGATGTGAAACAAGTTCTTGCTTTAGTACAGGGTGAAAGGGGTCAGATGGAAATAAGGGCTATTTTACTGATTATTGTTGTCATTTATTATAATAATAGCATGTAACAGCCAGGTGAACAAAATAGTAATAGGGACCAGGTTCAGGTGATACAAGAGCAAGCAAATACAATTTGCTCCCTTTCTCCCCACCCCATGTAAAGACCTTTGCTCACTGTGCTTTGGGCAGAAACAGGAGGGTGGGAAATCAAGCAAAAGAGCCTGGATTACTTAATTGGTGCTTCCCATCTCAGCAAGTAACAGAGTCAGAATCATTGTGGTTTTGTGGTTAAAAAAACCAGGGGGGTAGAGGTATGCCTCTATGAACAAATTAAACAAAGCAAAACAAAAAATCCAGCAGAGCTATTACCAGAAGCAGTAGAAGAGAAGACACAGAACACAAAATGAGGAGCCAAGAAGCCATTATGTTAGCAGTAACTACAACTATTACAAGAGGACTGCTAGCTAGAAGGAAAAGATGATGTTGACAAGGTTGTTGGTATGCAAGATGAACCCGCTAAGATAGGGACTCTTGCCAACAATGAAGTAAGTATTCTATTATTTGAACCACAGTAGCTCCTGGAGACCCCAATCACATTGACTCCACACATCATAAGAGGTGGTCATGTCCCATAGAGCATACAGACTGGGCTGAGACAAAATGTGAGAAGTAGGTGTAAGTCAGAGGGATTGTAGGAGAGTGACAGTGATAGTGGAATGTGGTTGTATAAGGTATGTGCACAACAAGCAGCATGTGTGGTTTTTATAAAAAAATGGTGTACATAATTGATATTATCAGTAATCCCTTTTGGTAACTGGCCTAGCAATTGCAGCAGAGAATCCTGTGGCACCTTATGGACTAACAGATGTTTTGGAGCATGAGCTTTCGTGGGTGAATAGCCACTTTGTCAGACGCATGTAGTGGAAATTTCCAGGGGCAGGTATATATATGCTAGCAAGCAAGCTAGAGATAACGAGGTTAGTTCAATCAGGGAGGATGAGGCCCTGTTCTAGCAGTTGAGGTGTGCACCAAGGAGGGAGCAACTGGGTTGGCTGGCAAGCATTCACAGTTTTGTTTATCCTTGAGCTGATGGTGTCAAATTTGCAGCATTGACTGAGCTCAAGCGTTTCTTTCTTTGACGGTGATCCTGAAGTTTTTTGTGCTGCAGGCTGGCCACCTAAGGTTGCTATGTGTGCGCCAGGCGCGTTGAGTCTCCGCAGTTTTTTGTTATTGCCATTCTGATATCTGATTTGTGTCGCATGGTTATCCGTTTCGTAGTGACTGTCCAGTTGGCGTGTACATAGCCAATAATATGTGAGACATTATGTTGCATGAATGGCGTTTTATAGATTGGTGGAGTGTGCACTGGGAAACCTGATGGTGTGCTTATCCTGTTAAGGTCCTTAGATGGTGTCACGATGGTGTGATATTGGGAGTTGGCGTCCGAGGTTGTTTCCATGGAATTGGTTCCTGAGGCTAGAGTGTACTATGGCCGTGTGTCGCAGGTTGCCTGTGGAGAATATGTTTCAGATTGGACAGGTTGCCTGTGGGCAAGGCTGGCCTGTCACCTCAGGCCTGTGTGAAGTGTGGGTCATGTTCGCAGGATGGGTTGTAGTCCTGATGATGCATTGGAGGGGTTAGCTGGGGCCGTAGTGATGGCCAAGTGGAGTCCTGTTGGTTTCTTCCTTGGGTTTGTCAGACGTATACCCAGAAGCCTCCTAGTGCAAGACAAACCCAAGAAAGAAACCAACAGGACTCCACTGGCTGTTGCTGTTTCAGAGGCAGGTTGACAGATTGCTGCTTTTCCATTGTAGCAGATGGCTTCAGATGTCCTTGGGACACCAGAGAGTCATTCTTTCACCAAGCATGACAGCTGCTTTGGGGGAAGTCCCTCCATGTCTCTCCATGGAAATTCTGCTTCATGAGTGTGCATAACTACTCTCTCTTGTCAATCACGGACCACTGGAATGTCTACAGTCAGCTCAGTATGGGAGTGTCTTTCACCTGGTTCACCAGGTTGCCAAAGGAACAGTTGTCACTGAACACCTTTAAAAGCTTCTAGTATAAGGGCTTTTAGACATTTTCATAGCAAAGGCCATATTTTAAACAGAAATAGTCTCATGAATACCTCCCACCTACCCAGGACTGGTAGCACAGGTCATTTCTTTCATTCATTAATGTGTATTCTTGCCTCCCATTTTTATGGTAACTACAGTAGTTGCTTGTATATGGAAAGTATTAAGAAAGTATTTCATGTATTTTAACTTCTATGAAGGTGATTTAGCAGGCAGGAATGAGGAGGAGAGTTAGCATTATGTGACAAAGCCAATTCTCCATAGTCTGCCAGAAAGTGCTTTGGGAGCCATTAATGT
This sequence comes from Chelonoidis abingdonii, assembly GCF_003597395.2. Taxonomy (NCBI): domain Eukaryota; kingdom Metazoa; phylum Chordata; order Testudines; family Testudinidae; genus Chelonoidis; species Chelonoidis abingdonii. The sequence goes on along the minus strand of NC_133769.1, from coordinate 182,515,124 downwards.
TCAACAGGCCATGGTTTGAAAGCCTTTCCTATAGTAGCCCCACAAAAGAGCCAAAACTACAATTGTATTATCACTGTGCTGTCAAGACACATGTTGGTATGAAATGATAAATCAGGTGTGGCCATAACTTTTGTCACCAATCTGACAGGTACTCACTGAAAGGACATAACCCATTCACTAAGAAAGGAGGAGACAGATGGAAGAAATAAAAATGAGACAGAAACTGGAGACAGAATGAAACAGTGAGATCAAAGTTGTCCACAACATTTTCCCTGACACCCCAGTGTCTTGATTAAAAGCCCTACAAGATAGAAATTAATACTCACCTGCTATATTTCAGAAATTCATTTTTTCCTCCTTTGTATCTTTTTTCATGTCAATCTCTTTGGTTTTGTTCATGATGTTTCCTCCTTTTGGTTCCACCCCATTTTTTCTCCTGTTTGAAAAGGGGAGCTCTCTCTTCCTTTCCTTTTTTCCTCAAGATGCCAGCTGGCAGAGAAAATCATCTCAGATTCCTCTCCTCTTCCTACTGGAAGAGATGCTTACTGAAATCCTTACTCTGGTTTCACTTTTTTTCAATATCCTGGACTTCTGTGGTACCAGATTTTGGCTGTACATAAATGTATATGGCTGTACGGGAATGTATAACAAAGCTGTTTTTAGCCTCCCTTATAAATGTAAAGATATGAATAGGAAAACTACAGCAGTTGAACTGTACAGATACTCAGCTTTTATGACTGATTGAATGCAACTACTTTGAGGGCAATATTCTACAGTGATGCCCTGTGTTAATCAGCATCTAAAAGAACTAGTCTTGGCCATTGAAATGTAAGAATTTAAAATAAAGATCAAGTTCTGGTATGCTCCTGACTGGTGTGGAGCAGTAAATGCATCTTACAGGAATGAATGAATAGACTTCATGGCTATAATCATATACACTGGACTGAAGCTTAAATATGTTCTTTTATTTTTACTTATTTTGTGGGGAAAAGCCCATAGCCAGTCAATTGTGGATTCTTCCCCACCCTACAGTTAGTCCTAATACTATCAACTTCTCAAGACTATGACTCCAGACTAAAGATTGGTTCAGACAGAAGTCAAAGGGTTTTCACCCATCATTTTTGATTTCCCACAATAATAATTCCCATAATAAAAATTATTCAGCAGTTATTTGTGTTCTGCAAAAGCTTTATGTCCAGCCTGTCTCTGGGATAGCAAGTAACGCTTCTGATACAGCAACTGTAACTATCCTCCAAGGATTCCAAGTGGGATTTTATGCTGCCCCTTCCTTCTTTTCAACAGTCCCATTGATTGAAAGAAAGTCTCACTGTCCTCAGACTTGAACCTCCTGGATGGATGTTGTTTACTACAACGTTAAACTGAATCTGTGGATCACTGGTTAAAATTTCCATTTTATCTTAACTCCTTTCCAAAACAGTTCCAGAAATCCAATTTAATTTAGGGCATTTTAGTTTGCTGACAAACTGAAAATGTACAGATTGAATCTTTACTTAATGTGGAATCTGAGAACACTTCAAAACTGGTGAAAAAACTCACATTTGAGTACTTGAAAGGAAATTTCCCACTTACTCAGATTATTTCAAGATAGTGATGCTGAGTTTCATGAGGGAAGGTAAGAGAAATAGGCTGCAAGTGTGCAGACACCATTGTCCCTTATGCTGACCATATTGTCTCACTATTTTCTTCTACTCCCCCCATTTGTCTGTATGCCTCCTCTGTCTCTTGTTTTATACTTCGATTATAAGCCCCTTCGGGCAGGGACTATCTTTTCACTCTGTCTTTGTACAGTGCCTAGCACAATGGGTCCTGGCCTACGATTAGGGCTCCTAGGCACTATGATAATGTTAATATAAATAATAGTTATATATATGAAAATAATAATTACCTTGTTTAATAAAAAGTGGAGGGGGGTGTCATAAATAGATAGGTAAGGTAAGGGTTAAGTTTCTTTTACCTGGAAAGGGTAACCAAACGCGGACAGAGACACTAGGAACTGATTCGTTTAACGCAGGGCGGGAATTGTTTACTCGTGGGTCTTTGTTAGGTTTTTCGTCTGGTGGAGTAAACAAGGTTTCCCTAACCTCTATATTATCTAAGTTTTCTTCAAAAACATCTGTAATGGGTCTCGTTAAGACAAAAAAATGCAAAGCTGCTCAAAAGCAAGCAGGGAAAAAAAAAACAAAATTCAGCTGCTTACCGCAACAGAAAAATAAATTATCTCTCTGCATCTGTATGAACCATCTGTTTCTCACGTGCTCACTGTGTGTGATTGCTTGAAAAAAAAAATCTTTCTCTCTTGCCTGTGAGGGGAATGCGTATTTTTAAGACAATGATCTTAGGGCTGTCGTAATGACCTACTAACTGAAGAATGGCTGAAACAGGCAGGTGGGGAAAAAAAAATTTCTCTGTCTGCCTTTGAAACCCAATTCCTTTTGCACTGCGTATGCCTAAGCAGGAAAAAAGATTAATAGGTAGCTACTGGTTTTTTGATTTTGACATCCCACCTCTTGCCACATGTGGTATCTGCCTCCAGTCCCAGCACCTGACTTACGTCCACACATCTGGGTCTGTCCCAACCTGACTTTTGCTGTCCAAAATCGGGCTACCTGAAACGTTCCGCAAGCACTACCAGGCTGGGTTTTGGGCTGCCACCAGGTCAGGAATTTATTAAAAGAAAAAAGCCCTGACCCCCCTCTTTGCCTCTCTCTGGTGCCCCACCCTCCCCGGGACACCCAGATTCAAATGCTTGGATGCTAAAAGCAGGGGAATAAAACTCCTTCCCTTCAACTTCCCACGGTCTTGCCCAGGAACACGTTCTCTGCTTCCAGAGATAAGCAGTTCCCTACCCTCAGGCATTGAGATGCAAATGCATACAGCTTGGCTTTGCGCCTTCCCCCTGCTCGCCTACTACTCCCTGGAACGCAATAGGAAATAGCCCACAGCCTGGCTTTGCCCGTCCTCTTTGCCTCCCTAGGAAAGAAACTTCCACACGTTTTAAAGAAAGTTTATATAGAAAAAAGAGAAATATAAAACCAATAATCTGCATTAAAGAACATCAACGGCTTTGCTTATAGTAAGATTGAAGAAACAGTCGTGATTTAAAAGCTAGCCACAATAAACCAGTCCAACAAATGCAACATAACTATGTTGATACAGCCACTAAAGATGCATCATAGCCGAATATACTTTGTGCGTTCCTGGGTACTTACGATGATTTTAGGAAGAAAACTTTAGATAAGGACTGTAGGAGGAAACGTGTGTTACTCGACAAGCGAAAAAACAAAGCCCCCGATATCATCCGCCCCTGACTTTAAACATCCAGTTCTCCTGCATTGGTCCCTACTGGTCAGTGTTTGTTACCCTTTCCAGGTAAAAGAAACTTAACCCTTACCTTCTATCTATTTATGACACTGCGTCATGCCCAAATTATGGCCTATCTCGTCAGTAGAAGTTCACTGGAGGTGATTCCTGACCTCTGAACTCTAAACAATACAGAGGACTACAATCATGACATAGAACTAAAGCTATGCAAAGTACAAGCTCCATCTCAGGAAGCTATTAACCGCGTGTATTCCGGAAAACTCTCGCGGTGAGAGTGATCAGTACTTTGTTGAAAAGCTCCTTGAGGTGTCGAATTATCAAAATCACAATCTTGGAAGCCTAGACCAAGAAGAAAGTTTCTTGTTGTTGCTTTGCTGTATGAAGCCATTGCGCGAGCCTGTCAGTTTGTGCTGACGCGCCGTCCCAACACGTACGGCGCTAGCTTTTCCAAGCGTAAACAATGGTCGTAGCATTCCTTTTCACTGACTGACAGTGGCTCTCCCTCTAGAAGTTTCTTGCTGAGAACCACGACAGGATGTGACTGTTCTATCCGTCTCCTGCATGAGGAACTGCTCCTTCCATCGCTTCCAGAGCGGTGTGTTAGCTAGGAATTGGTTGTCCAAGTCTGGCGCCTTAGCACAGGGTCGACATGAGCGTCGGCCTTAGTTGGGTAAATAGCTTCGGACATCATTCGTCATTAACTGGCTTTGCTGGGGCCTTCTTGGTTCAAGGCGGTCCGTGGTGCATGCGATTTGCTGTAGTTGGTACAATCGCCTGTATACCCGCGCAGCCTAAGAAGGCTTGGCACTGTTTCTTTGAATTTGGGCCCAGGCACATTTGGGTATACCTTGCCTGTAGGGGGGTTTAGGGTTCGTTGGACGCACCTGGGGTCCAGGTAAAGCTCTCTGGTTCGTGGCGCTATTTTGACCATTTTGCGCTTACTAGTTAGTCTGCCTGTTTGATGTTGTCCAGACCTTTCGAGTGTTCTGGTGTTTCGGGCGATGGAAAGGTCAGAGAAAAACTGGCCATCATCGAGGTGCATGCAAGCTTTCCGTCCTGTCCGAGTAGAACCATCTACCAGTCTCTGAACGGGTGTCGGGTGCATTTGCCAGCCGAAAGGAAGTACATAATTCTACACCCTGCATGAGGTGACGAATGTACTTTCCTTGGCAGGTACTCTAGTGGTACTTGCCAGCCCTGTGTTAGTTATTGTAGAGATGAACTGCGTCCCAACCTTTCAATGCTCATCGGGCTGCGTGGCAGATAGTTGTCTCGGACGATGTTAGCATTAGTAGAGTCCAGCCAAAGGTATTTCCCATTCGGTTTGGGTATCGACACCGGCAGGCTGCCATGCACTGGGATGGCGATATACCATTGTGCATTGCTTTGGATCTCCCGCTCTATAGCAGCATTGTGCGTGAGGGTACCCGTTAGGTGGTGTTCATTGGAGTGAGCTCTGTGCGATGGAGTGTTCTCAGTCAGTCCTGATGGCTGAGACACGGTGCGAGTTGGTGCCGCACTGGATTTGTGCCTGCACGTTCCAGGCATGTTTGAGAGGTTACCTTTCACGACCGCCGTCCTTTTTTTTTCGTCCTAGTAGACGCCATCAGGCCACTCAGCGTCCTCTGCTCCCTGGACTGTAAACTGACAAACCTGTAAGTCTCTGGAATAAAAGGGCTTGAGAGAATTAACATGGTACACTTTGGGTTTTAGGGAGGAATCGGGAAATGCTATGAGATAGGTAACAGCTCCCAGGCGCTCTTGGACCGTGAATGGCCCCTGCCAAGATGCTTCCATCTTATGGGCCTGGTGCGCCTTCAAGATCATAACCTGGTCTCCTGGTCAGGTGTTTGGTTACCCTTTCCAGGTAAAAGAAACTTAACCCTTACCTTACCTATCTATTTATGACAGGGGGGTAGAGGGGTTGTTTAAAGAAACCTACTGTTTTCCTGTTTGAGGATAATAATGCCCTCCCTGGGACAAAAAGTATTTATAGTTTGATTTTATATAAATCAATCCTTTATCTATATTAAGGCAGTGTCTGTCTAAAGAAAGTTATGGACCAACAATTTTGCATAAAAACAGGCAACAGGTTGTGAGGGGATAGAAATAGTAAACATCTTCAAAATAATTGTGTCAATGAGTACTAGTGTTAAGATTGAGAGTCTGTCCTTCAATAAGAGGCTTTCAGGTACAGGATTCAGATCTATTCTAGACAGACGTTCATATCACAAAAATCAATGGGAAATACAGAACAGAATTTGCATTAGATAGTTTTTAATAGCTTTTTTGAAACAGCTAAAACAAAGGTTAAAAATAAATATAAAAAGGTGATATGATTTATAAGTCTCTTCCTCTAAAACCCATTGTACTTGAATCATTCTGTTCCCTTTCTTCCACTGAGATTATAATGGCTCCATACTATGTAAGTATATGAGACTAATAATAGCATCCATCCTTATAACCATACTATTAAGGCAGAAGATGTCAGCAGGAGAAACAACAGTACACGTAAATCACCCAGACATAGCAGACTGAGGAGAATGTAGAAGGATTTGATGCGACCCCTGCACATCAACTACTCCAGAAGCCTCAAACAGGAAGGCATCAGCGGTTACAGCCTCTGAAGTGGTGCAAAGAGTAGTGAAAAGAACAACAGTGAAAGTGACTGAAAGAGAGAGACAAGGTGCTGCAGAAGTTCTATCAACAGGGGAACCAACTTCAAGGAGTAAAAAAGGACACCAAAGCCACAGGAACTAGTTGGATTGTTCTAGCTAGATCATGACACCTGGAGAAACTTGACAATGTTGGAAGATTGAGATTTTTCTCTAAAATAAGAATATCAAAATATCCTCAAAGGATCTGATTCTGGGTCAGTAACCTCTATAGTTCCAATCAAATATACAGCAGTATTAGGTCTACCCCATGAAATGTAAGTGGTAATGTAAAGTTATTGAGGCATAATATTCTAATGGGAGGGTGGGGGAGTAGGGGATATGGGAAAGGGTAACATGAGAAAAAGGACAGACTAGGTAGAGGGGTTTAAGAAGGAAAAAATGGGAAGAACTGAACAGGGTGGATTAGGTATCATCACTCATAGCATCAAAATTAAATAGAGTTGCTTCAATAAAGAAACAGGAAGCTAAAACCTGAAAACTGCTGGGTGGTAAGCTAGAAGAGCATGCTCTGAGGCAACAACTGAAGCAGGATGTGTTTGTTGTAAAGAATGTTGACAGACCAAAGGTCATTAACATTGCCTGGAGATACAGGCGAAAAGTCTACGGAATGCCTTCCATAAATATTGAGAAAGGGAATATATCAGAAACCTGGACCAGAAGGGGACAACTGATGGAGCTGTTTTTAGCAGACCCAAAAGCAGACAGTTGTTCAGCACCACAGAAAGAAAGTTTCCTTTCAAGTCTGCTTCCAAGAAAGGTAGAGATATCTGTCAGGGTTCTCTCTCAAACAGGATCCTATGTAGAAAGAATAGAAAAGCTCCACGTAAACTATTTGCAAAGACTGAAACATAGATACAGGGAGAAAAAAACCACTTAAGTGTAATGAAAAACCTTTTTAGTGAAATAAGGACACAAGAGAAACTGGTGATGAGTGAACGACGCCACTGTGACTATTAATAGAAGACTAAATATTTATAGATGTGTATGATAATATCAAAGGAAGGACATTAATTATTTAATGAGTGATTAATCAGCCAACTTCTGAGGAAGTGCAAGAAGAGTTCTTGCATGAAGATGAACAGGTATTTGAAAGGCCCTAAGAGTGGACAGATGATCCAGAAACAAATGAAAGTACTAAAACAGCAATTGGGAAGAAATACAAATCAGTTTCAATCCATACCCAGGTATCAACTGACAGCAATGCCAGAAGCACAGAGAAGCAATAGAGCAGAACAGGAGCAATGCCAAGATGGGCAAACAGAGCAAAGAATTGCCAAACGTGCACCAAATGTGAGTGCCAGGAATGAGACATACATCCTCCAACAGGAAATATGTTTAAAATGCACAAATCAAACCACTTCACTCAAGAGCCCATCAGCATTACAATGGGGTAGTGCAACCTGAGGAAAAGTTAGAGACTGACCACTATCCAGAACTGTTTCTGGTCAGTAGAGTACAGGCAATACAAGGGAATATGCTTATGGCATAATACTGATGGGAACAGCAAAGCTGCCTTTGCAGTTCAAAACAGACACAGGTGCACAATTCAATTGCATTCCAGAGGGGAAATAGAGAGAAAGGTTGGCAAAAGCCATGACACTGCTGTCCAAGGGTCAGATGAGGTTGGCTGGATATAGAGGGTACCCATTGAATGTGGTGGGGAAATGCGTAATATAAATGTGATTGCTAATGGGAAACAAAAGTCTGGAATTCTATGAGTTTGACATACCTGCAAAGCCCATAAAGAAACTAAACCCTCCAAAATGCATAGAAACTGGTTGACATCATAATTATCCTGAAGAATGCAAACTCTCATCAGAGAGTAGAACAAAGCAAAATTTGCATATGTTTGGTGGCCCAGGGTACCAGTCAGACTGCTGCTGAATAAAACTTAAATCAATGCACAACCTGCATCGTAGCACCTGCCTCTAACTGAAACGAGCAAAGCAGAGAAAGAACTCCTGCACACAGTACAAATCAGGATAACAGTAAAAGGCTGAATAGCTCCCAGAAAGGATCATCAAAATGATAGCTGTAGAGAAGAAAAATGCAGAAAAGAATATGAATTGGCAAAGATCCAAGAGACCTTAACAAGGTAATAATGTAGGAATACTACAGCCTGCAGACACTGAATATCACACACAAATTATTGTCTGTGGCTAGATGCCCAAAGGAGGTACTGGCAGCGCAACCTGCCAACTTTCAATATGTCATTCAGCATATGGTGGCTCTTGCAAATACCCTTTGGGATCTCATCTGCACAAGAGTTTTTCCAGAAGAAAGCACATGAGGTGCTAGAAGGACTGAACAGAGTGGATGTCATAATTGATGATATTCCAACATGTAGAGCCACAAGAGAGCAAAACTGCAAAAATCTGACAGCATTGCTTGAAAGATGCTGTGACTGTTATATGAGGCTAAATCCGCAAAAAAAGCAAGTAAGAGTAGAACAAGTCAGGTACTTTGGATACATTTTGGAAAAGGTGGAGGGAATATCAAACCAGATCCAAAGAAATCAAAAGCAATAAAACAGTTCAGCGCTCCCACCATTTGTCAAGAACTATGCCATATACTAAGAATGACAAATGATCGAGCTCTGTTCTTGCCAAGCTTGATGCATGTCACAGCATCATTATGTAATTAATAAAAAATACCTAGAACTTTAGTCTATGTATTTTGTAACCCTCATTCTTTCTCCTTACTCACCTTTCCCCACTCTTTGCTATTCTCACTTGCTACATCATGTATAAAACTGAAAGTCTTATTGTGCAAATTGTGCTCATGCAGATAATCAGTTATTACATTTTTGATAATTCCCAAAGCAATTCCCAAAAAGAAAACTTACTTCAAAAAGGTTAATTGTGTGTGTTTCTCAGTGAAATTCCACTAAATCCAAAAGTATTACAGTCTTATTACAAAAATTAAATAAGCTTAAAACATTTTAAAAGTCTGTAAGTTAACAGTTAAGGGATCCATCCATTTCCCATATAAAAACTAATAATTCATTATTTACACTTCACCGAACTAATACTGCCCACCCAAACTTAAATTTGTAAAAATAGATGCAGATGTCAACATAAAATAAACCTAGTATATAAAATGCTATTTCCTGTTCAAGGGACTTATTTCCAGTATACTGTGATATTAACATATACTACAATATTAATCACTACAAAAAGAAGTACACATTAGTTGATACATAATATACTTAAAATACAAAATTGAAAAATCTATATAAACCTACATCAACAGATAATTATTCCAGCTCTATTTTAAAAAAAACAACTGTAATGTATTTGAAAAAAGAGAGAACACTAATGCTATTTCTATAACTATATCAATAATGCTAGTGGAACAATTGGAAAACAATTTCTTGAAAAATTTATATAGATATTTCTATTTTGCAAAGTTCAAATTGACTTTTTTTTTTACCAAATTAGTTTTTGAAATTTTTCATTGACCGAAGACCTGGTTTTCAATAAGAAAATGCAGTTTTCAATAGACTAATGTATTTTTATAAAAATTCAGGTTAAAAAATGTGGGAGAAAATAGAAAATTACAATAAAATTGATGATTTTTCATAAAAAAAGTTTCATTTCTGAAATAAGGGCAAAAACAATGTAAAGATTTTGACAGGTTTCAGAGTAGCAGCCGTGTTAGTCTGTATCCACAAAAAGAACAGGAGTACTTTTGGCACCTTAGAGACTAACAAATTTATTTCAGCATAAGCTTTCGTGGGCTACAGTTCACTTCTTTGGATGCACAGAATGGAACACACAGACAGGAGATATTTATACATACAGAGAACATGAAAAGGTGGAAGTATGCATACCAAGTGGAAGAGTCAAATCAATTGAGGTGAGCTATTGTCAGCAGGAGAAAGAAAAAAAAAAACCTTTGAAATGATAATTGAGATGACCCATAGAAGGTGTAAGGAGAACTTAACATAGGGAAATAGATTCAATTAGTGTAACGACCCAATCATTCCCAGTGTCTGTTTAAACCCAAGTTAATTGTATCTAATTTGCATATTAATTCGAGTTCAGCAGTTTCTCTCTGGAGTCTGTTTTTGAAGGGTTTTTTTTGTTGCAAAATTGTCACCTTCAAGTCTGTCACTGAATGGTTAGAGAGGTTGAAGTATTCTCCCACTGATTTTTGAATGTTATCATTCCTGATGTCAGATTAGTGTCCATTTATTCTTTTACATAGAGACTGTCCGGTTGGCCAATGCACAGGCAGAGGGGCATTGCTGGCATATGATGGCGTATATTACATTGGTGGATGTACAGGTGAACGAGCCCCTGCTGGAGGAGAAAAGGGGAAAATTTTAAATAGTATATAGTGGATTATGCAGAATTGCTTTGATTCACCCGTAGAAAAGTAGGTTTTGAGTACTTTTCATGCTAGTGTAGTACTTACCTGACTGCAGGTTTCTCTGAAGGAAGGCTCTGTCCCTGCAGGTGTTTACTGACCTCTTAAATGCCTCACAGTCTCCTGGCTCCCACCCCCTCCATGCTTTCTTCTTGTCTCCCCTAGAGCCCCTGAGGATATGTCTACACAACAGTTGGGAGGACGCTTTCCAGAGCAAGTAGACAGACAGTTGCAACCACACAGATATTTTTAGCACATTAGATGGAGCAAAGCTAATACATGCCTGTCTATGTATTCTGGGAAGCATACTCACAGATGATGTGCAGACATACTCACCTAGACCAAGGCTGCATACCACTTCTCTGTGCCACCTGTCAAGAGCTCTTCCAGGTCTCCTTACTCCCATTCCATGCCTCATTCTACACTGACTCCTCTGCATTTTCCGTCAGACTTCTGGCCACACACCTAATTCTTCTACCTATGGCTCGACCCAAACACTGCAGCAGTCTGGCCTCTAGACAGCAACAGATCAGTTTACATAATAAATCACTTTCAGCTTTGTTCTATATGCACATGAAAAAGTTCTATTTTTGTTATTGCCCACAAGTTCCCATTACAGCAGTAATCAGCACCTTGGCTTAGCAAAACCAATAAAACAGAACAAGCTTTGAATTTGTAGAGCAAACCATTTGGGAGATAAGAAAAGCCAAAATAATGTTAGGAAGATTTATGAAAATTGAATGAAACAGTATTTCAGAAAGTATCCCTAAGTCTTAATCTCTTCTCATATCAGTGTGACTCAGGAGCTATTCCACTGAAGTCAATTTGTGCAAATAGTATTAAACTGGTGTGAGAGGAGAATTACGTCCCATACTTTTAAAATCCCTTTTCTATATTTGCCCAAATTTCCCAGAAAAATTCTACCTTGGGATGAGATGTGTCACCCAAAACTCAATAGGATCAGTTTCTTTAAGGAAAATTTTGGAGGAAGGTGAGGAATAAGTGTTGAAAAATCAGGCTTACACAGGGATGGAGCTGCAATCTTAGAAATGGAGTGGCTACCACCACTTTTTTATTAAAGAAGTGCCGAGGGACATATGGCCATGGCATCATGCGAACACTGATGAAGTGCAATCAATTGGCCTAACATGAATTCAAAAACTGAAAAAATAGTGTGTCTCATTAACAAAAACACATGCACTCGCAAATAATGCAACTGATTTATTTTCTGTTCCAGGAGATATACCACCTATTAACAGTGAGTTACTATAGTTAGTTGTTTGAGTTAGTTCGGTTACAACAGATGACTTAAAAAAAAAAAAATCTATCTTCACCAAGCATGTGATTTGCAATGAGTTTATCTCAGATCACAGCTCATAATACACAACTTCAAAGTTTTGGCAATTCTCAGAAGAGTGTGGTTTTACCCAGACTTTCAACAGTCACTATATTCCTCCACAATCAAACTGATTATCTTATATACCTCTATGTGTGCAAATTCTAGCTGAAAAAAGTGAGATTGGCAGGATCCTTATCTGATTATGATAAATTAATGAATGAAATATCCAGCCTTAGCACTTGACAGTTATTTCCAGAATGGAATCACAACTGAAAGCAAGAGCTGAAATTAGAGCTGGCTGGAACCATTTTCTGTTTGGGAGTGCAGTTCTGTTGAAGCCAAACACTTTGAAAATCATGTAAGTTTTGCCAAAAACTCGTTTAGGATTAAAAATATGGGAAGGAGGACCTATTTCAACAATTTCAGAACAAAATGTTTTTATTTTGAATTTTATTTTGCATTATGGTATATTATAATTTTTAAAAGAAGATGAAATAGAAATGAAAACATTTTGATCAACTTTAAGTTTTCTGAAAGAAACTAAAAAAGAAGTTTCAACATGTACAGGCTTTTTTCCCTAATCTGAACAAAGATAGTTGTTGAAATCCTATGCAAAACAGAATTTTCATTCTCTGCATAGCTCGACTTGAAATCCCGCCAAGATGAGACAGCAACAGAAGGAATAAGAGAGAAAAAAAAGTAGAAAAGTAATATATAGGAATTTGGTAATATCCCTTTAAGTAGCTGGTGAGCCCTCCAGTGGCCCACGCTGTCTGAATTTCAGAAAACAATAAAGCCCTGCCATAATCTAAATTCTTTCTGCTCCATCAAATGTTGCTTGGGGCATGAACAAGGCTCTGCCTCTCTATCTACCCTGGGCCACTCTTAGCATGTACTCTGTGTTAAGTCCTATAAGTTTTCCTTCTGTAAGTACTGTTTGATGGTAGGGTTGTTTTTTTTTTGGTAGGTTCCTTATACATATTCATCCAGCTGCCCATATGCTCTGACTTCATTCTTTAACACGTCGCAAGTAGTTCCAACTTTTTTTCTAGGTAACTTAGTAGGTAAGGATTTGATAAACGCTCTGATGAATATCAGCATTTGTTATAAAATCATTCCATTTAATACTTAGTATTTTCCAGATAAATTTGCTTTTGAAGGCATTTCGACATCTCTGTACCATAGGTTGAGATAGAAATTACATCTGAGTTGAAAATCCATAGGTTAGTCATTAAGTTGTAGATTTCCATTTACCAAATTTTGTCTATGCCGGTGAATTCAGCTGCTACCTTGCCAATTTGTGACTTTCCTTCTGAACATCCCCCTCTGCCTTGCACATAACTGCCAGCATGTGAACTGAGTCACCTCTTGTATTCCTTTGCCTTCTAATAAAATGCTTGATTTGGGAGTTGCTAGCGTTCTTATTAGATTTTTTTTTAGTTTTTTTTCTCCATAAGTGATTATTTTTTTCTCCATCAGTGATTATTTATCCCATCTTCTTTTTGTGATGCTGGACAGTCTTTTGGTCTTTGAATGTTGATTGAGCTGTCACATAAAGCTATGTCATCAGTAAAATCTAAATCTTCTTCTAGTGTGCTGTTAAATCATGCAGTGCCTGTATTGAATCCTTCTGTACTTTCTCATAGTTATGACAATGGCAATGCCAAACTGGAAAGGTGAAATAATGCACCCTTGTTCAACACCTGTATTTATATTACATCTTTTGTTCAAATTGACATTTACTTTAACTGTGCATACTGCATTTTGATATAAACCCTTGATGATGTTACTTATTTTAGTTGGCATACCATAACACTTTAAGATATTCCAGAGTGAATCAAGATGGGGACAACACTGCCAGATCAACAGTGAATATATATAGATAGTAAATATATAAAATATGCATAGCCTAACATGGGTATTTGGACATCACCAGGCCCACATGGTTCCTTCATATTTTGATCGAGCAAAAGAAAACAGCTATCATGAAAAGAGGTGCTAAAAGCTTAGCACTTTTCAGAGTAAACAAAGCAGTTACTGTATACCAGGGTAAGGCTGAAACCTAGAACAACTGTTAGACTTACAGAGCAACCTTAGTCCTTTGAAAATGCTGTGTGGAAGAATGTATCCATGAAATGAAAATCATTTAAGAATACCACCTCATAAAAGCCCCATTTCTCTTGAGGAAATCATATGATAGATAAATAAATAAGTCCAAATGCAGAAAAATAGGACACCAAAACAACTGTTGATAGAGCAAAAACAGATGTTATCTAGAAGCAGCAGCAGAAAGAGATACAAACTAAAGCAGAAACAGAATCCAAGGTTTTTCTGAAAGTAAGGGATATTACTTACTGAAAATGTGGGCAAAAGTTTAACCTGAACTGATGGAAAGACTGCTGTATTATGAAATATTGTACATGACTCTATATCACAGGTTCTCTAAAATACAAAGTGATCACTCAGGGGAAGAAGTCTTAGTTATTTAATATAAGTTGATTGTCAAAGCTAATGTTCTATTAATGCATATTAGCTTTATGAGTGGATTGTATTGTATGGTTATAACAAGCACAATACACCGATGTACATACAGCATAAAATTTGACATTTTCATGTAATGTAACATCAAAGATTTCAGTATTTTCCAACAATACACTATGAAATGTAAGAGTCCTCAAAGATTTAGGTGTGATAAAATTAAGCATACATGTGCTCAAAACTATTGTTCAAGTTTTGCCAGCCGTATTATTAACTTAGTTGGAAATCATTCATATTGAAGATATTCAACTTATATATGTCACCGTGGGTATTTTTGTTCACCAGTACGTGTGTAAGGTATTAAAAACCTTTGCTCCTCTATGCTCCCATTCCTGTTGCGACACTGCTGATTTGGTCAGGCTGTCAAACAGTGTGTGTCTGGATTTCAGCTACAGTGAAAGCTAAAGTCCCAGGTGGAAGCTAAAATCTTCTTACTAATTTTTAATGACCCTGCATTGAAGGAAGAACTCTGCCACAAAAAGCAACCTGCTTTCTGAGTTCAAGTTATTCTTTAAATTACCAGCTAATCTTTAGCACGATATCTTTAGCTGTTCTTTACTGCAAGGATCTTTCATTCTATGTCAAAATGACTTGGCTCTCCCACTGTAAATAGGAATTGTCATTCAATTAATAACAGGTGTAAAGAAGCATAAAATTGCCAAACAGTTACCACATAATGCCTGATTTCCCTGATTTATTCTTACAGTTTTCTTGTCAATTTGGAATGATGAGTCTCTCCTTTTCATTACTTCCTTTTTGGAGCTTTGCCTCTTATTTTCTCTCTCAGTAAATTTTCACTTGGCAAGAGATAATAATTCTCTTTTGGGACAACTAAATTACAAAAAAGTCAAACATGATTTCCAATAGCAAAGGGTGAGTATATCACAGATGGCGATTCCCTCCCTGCCACCCCACAACCCTCTCCATACAACACTGTGCTTGTGTTTTATATAAAATAAATATGTTACATGGCATTTTAATTTTGTACTTTTTCCACATGAAAAACAACATTTATTTTAATTAATTTTCTAGTTAAGAATAAATTATATTCCTAATTAAAAGGAAAATGTCTAGTTAAAATATACTAGCTATTTATCCCAACATTCTAATTATTCCAGTGTTAGTTTTCTAGCTATTTTAAGATTAGCGATCCAATCATATGTAACCTAGGACTTAAAAAACCCCAAAAAGATGTTTGGGCTTTGTTCTTGTAGTCTTTCCTTAAGCAAAACTTCAATGAAACTGCAGGATTTGGCATAAAGATAATACAGCTGGAAGATTACATGACCAAGAAATCTCAAAAATTAGCCCCAGTCCTATAAATGACCTCACTCCCTGTACTGAGCCCTATAGACTTTAAAGAGGCTTCACTCAGACACAGGGATCTGCTTTCACCAGGCTCAGTGCAGAATCAGGATCAGGGTCACCAGCTCCCTCATGTGACCTCCAACAAATGACTTTGGTCTTTATCCTGCATTGAGCTCTATGCAAGTGAACCCAGTGCCCACACAAAGCCTCAGTGAACTGAATCTAGAGAGAGAGAGAGAGAGAGAGAGAAGTACTGTGTTCCACCTTTGTGAAGCTCAGTGAAGGATCAAGGCTCTTGTGTACATTCATTGCTCCCCTTAGGCTATGTAAAATAAACAATAGCTGCCAATTGCTACTTGCTATCTAATTCTCTTTATCTAAAATGAAATGAAATTGAGTGTTTGACTTCCGGACTTGATCAATTCAATGTGATCATTTTTAGAGTTTCAACCATCAATGCCATCATGGTTGCCATGTTTCACGTATTTCTGGTCCTTTTCAAGAAAATTGATCTATCCAATGCTGCTAATTCTTCCAATGTTACGCAATTTTGAAAACGTCTCATGATCTCCAGAAAAAATTTTCTGAATTTTTCCCTTTATGCAAAATTGTTGTGATCGCCAATTATATTCAATGGAACTCAAACCAGACTGGCATCCAAGAACATGCTTTGCACTGTGTTCTGTGGTTTGGAAACTAGACAGGAAATTGTCCAGAGAAAGCAGGAGGTGCTGGAGGAAGATGGAACTGGTTGCAAAGGAATGTGGAGGACAGGAGGGAGCTTAAAGTGTGACATGTTACTGCTGAGGGGTGGCAGGGGGATTAGTAGAGCTGACATCTTCCCTCTTACCCCTCATTCTCTCTCTGGTTCCCATCCAAACATTCCTGTACTCCTTCATGAGTCTTTCTGCACCTCACATTTCCCCCTCAATCCCTTCCTGAAACCCAATTCTCCATCCCTCAGTTTCTTGTCCAGTTTCCAAACTATAGGGCATAGTCTCAGAAGCCTCATTTCAGTTTCATGCCCACCATCTCTCACTGTTTCCAATCTGTGTGAGGGGCAACCTCAGTTCTGCATGTAAAAACAGAGAAATGGCAGCCCTCCTAACTGATGGCAGCCTGGTTTCAGTCTCATTGAAAGTCATGGGAGATGTAGCTATTTGCATAAAGATCAAATTTCACAAGGTTGCTGCTGGATATCAGCATAGTTGTCAGCATTGTAAAAAGAGTTTCCAGGACCAGTTTTCCTAATAAGTAGTGGGCCTGGAGTCCATTATGCCCTCAGACTATACCCCAGGGTATTCCACATTCCCCACTATTCCCATGACTCTCATTCCCTCAGTCCCAGAAGATGCAATGAGCTATTTCCTTCCCTTTCACTGACTGGAGGAGCAAGACAGGCAGCTGTTACCTCTAGGGCTGCCTTTAGCTGTTGCTTCTACTGCCCTCCACTCCGCTCTCAGAGGCCTAACAGAAGGTAGAGCCGGCAGGGAGAGGGAAAACACATGAAGCCTTATGGCTCCTGCTCATCCCCAGCAATGGCTGCTATTGGCAAGAAGCCAACATTTTTTCATAGCTTTGTCAGCTGTTTTGGGATAAATTGACTAGGATCTGGAACGCTCGGGACTTTGCTTAGGGTTTTTAAACAGTCTTGGCCAGTGACCAGTACAGGTCTGAAGTTTGATTAAATAGAAATAAAATTTAAAAAAAACACAACCTAATACCAGGAGATTTGTGATAATAGCATAAGAGTTGTCAACTCTGACTTTTCACACAGTTGTCTCCTTCACAAAGGTAATGTGTTTATATATATACACACACACCTACTGAACAGAGGAATTTGTTCAGTCAACACTGAAATGTAACAATCCTTGGGATGATGTGCCAACTTTTTAGCAACACAGCATAATACTATGAAACCCATCTGTTAAAACTGCTATGATTACAGGCAGTGTAACTGCTAACTGTTATATGCCTGTCTTGTTTAGTCCTCCCTTCTGTTCACTGAGGCTCACTGAGCATGTGCAGATTTCTGTAACTCAGTAAAGCAGGAGAAGAAAGCATTGCTCAGACTAATCTGCTGTCTGCAGACAGTCATGGTATTATTGTGCTGTTGCTTCAAAAAGATGAGCTGGAATCTGAGGAGCAACTTGGGGATCATTTTCATTGCACATAAAGGCCTGCACAGAATTCAGGGACTTATGTGGCATTACGAATTCCCATCTGTTACTTACTGTTGAGGTCTGAAGGAGAACAGCCAGGAAGGATCAGTTTATAAGGTAAACGTCAGGTTTGAGTTGTTCGGTGTCACTAGTCTTTTCTAGAGTCCTTTTTCAGAGCAGCTCTCTCCCAAAAGAAAGAATGAAATCTCCTCAAAGCAACTTCTTCCATCCTTCTAGCTCATGCAGAGGTTGTCAACAAATGACTAATATTTAACAGTACCAATAATCTAGGTTAGCAGGAGACATCTGACCTCTATCAGAAACAAAGCCCCCTTGCCATTTCCAGGTCTTCAGCTGGACTGTTAGTAATGCAGTTAAATGGAAGAAATTAGTTGTTGCTGGAGATAGCCTGGTATATGCTTCCCAGTTATCTTCCCCAAGAAAGGGAGGCGAAAGACTGGATGATAGCTGACGAGGCTATTAAAATCAAATAGTGGTTTCTTTAGCCAGGGTCCAACCACAGCAAGTTTAAAGGGAAATGGCAACCATACCCATCATCCTGCCAGGGTATACATCTAGAACATAGTGTGTGATAACCTAGAATGAGGGACACACGCACGCAAATGCTGTGGGATTCATTTCTTGACTGTAAATAAATGTTCTGTGTTTTCTTCTCTCTCTGATGTAAATAGTTCTAATAAAAATGAGAAATGATCAGAGTTGTGTGGAACACTGGTAAATTTGGGACTAAAGTGAACAGTGTCCGTTGAAATGAGGCAAATGTTGGCAACTGATGCTCCCTAAGCAAAACATTATCAATCCCAATTCATAATGGAGCCAGGTACTCCTGGTTGGCTTTCAGCAAGCAAGATTACCCACACATAAATCCGTTATGCCTTAGTCAGCTCAAAACTTATTCCTAAGTACCTCCCTCTTTGCCTCATCTCCTTCTGCTAGCCATGTCAGGGATCTAAAAGCAGGGGGAAAAAGGTCCATCAGGACCACAGCAAGTTAATACTAGGATAGAGAAATGTTTGCAGCTTAGAACTCAAACATCCTATCATCAGAAAGAGAGCAAAAAAACCATCACAATCTATAGTTAAGGTTAACCAGGCCATATCAATGCTAGTAGAAAGCTCTTCCATAATCCCCAGTTCCCTTGACTCTGCGCCCAGAACTAATCCTTTGTGCAACCATCCCATGGCAACATCAAAGTTAGCACATCTCTTATGTGCACATGCCTCCTAGCCATTATGGTTTAAAATCAAACCAAATAGGAGAGGCATAACATGAAGTCCTAACTCACTCAAAATCAAACCAGCTATCTAGCCTTTCTTCTCTCACCATTAACTCCTTCAATATTAGGCTAACAATCTTATTCAGCCCTTAGATATTATAGATTTCCCCTCCCCTGCCCAAATACAATCCATATAAGTTGTAATAAATAAAACTGACTCCTTTCCAGGAATCCATTCTTTTCATAAAAGGAACTAGCATGAAACACTATAGACTTTATCCCATTTCTGAGGACTGCTTAATCTATTCCCATAGGCACTTCTCTTTAAAACAGCTACTCCCATTTCCCATACATCCAAGTTGAATAGTGAGCCACCTGCAGCTGTGAACGAACAAAACAGAGTTAACTTTCTCTAGTAGAATCATCACCTGCTAATATGATGGAGTTGTCAGATAAGCACTACAAACCTAAAAACCTAGGTCCTGCAAACACTTAGACACATGCTTAACTTTGTTACTGTGAGTAGTCCCACTGAAGTTATTGGAAAAAAAGTTAAGTATGAGTTTAAAGGTTTGTGGGATTGGGCCCTAAATTAGGTAAATAGATTAAAAAATCTAAAAGAGGTAGAGAAAGAAAAGCAGTAAGCACAGGCTTTTAAAAAAAAAAAAAAAGATGTGCAGAGCAAATGGTTCCAGGCAACAGGATTGCACAGGTCTTAACCACCTCCCCATAATGGTGAAGTACTACAGCCACATTTCCTGGCAGCAACAGGAGAGACTGTGGCTCTGTGTAGTTATGGATGCAGAGGTTAAAGGCTCCCTGATAGTCTTCAGACTTGCACCATGGCAGCAGCAATAATAGGCAGAAGACTTACCCGAAAAACAGAGCTATACGACATCTTCAAGTAAACTCTATTATTAAGCCACTTTTAACAAGTTAGAGCCACGTACTGCCCCACCATGACTCACAATAAAAACCCCAGTATTATAAAGGTACTATGGAAGAGTAAGAAACTTCCCTTATCCTGCTGAATGAAAAATCTTCTAAATAAGTAAAGGTGGATCAGACAAATTCCACCCACGTATTTCAAGGTGAAAGGATAACTTTAATATATCTTGTGATTCTTGAAAAGTTCAGATACGCTGGACATCTTGAATGATGAATGTTTGTGATACCTCTTCATATACCTCTCAAGGGTAAATTTTCTGCATGGTTCATTATTAATGGAAGTTGCATACCTAACTCCCTGCACACCAAACAGAAAATGTACTCCTTAATGTGTTTGATGGTAGGAAAAAAGTAGAAAATATGTATTGTTTTATTTTTAAATTATATCCTAAGTATCCCCTATAAAAAACTAATAAATATGTAAAGAAACTGAGAAGTAAACCAGCAAAAGTGGAAGGGGGTTCTTGACAATAAATTTGTTCCAGGAACAATGCGTTGATTGGTATATCTTTATATATATTAGAATCTGTGATACATGATGCTCCTACAGAAGCAAGGGGGAAAAAAGCATCAAAATTTCCCCTCACCCCAGCACATTTTTACCTATTGTTAAGGAAAGCAATGTAAAAGCCAGAGTGATTTATTAAATTGACATATGAAGGTATTCCCTATATAAAAGAATATATAAAAGTAGTATGATTTATGATCACATAGCTCCTTCTATAAATTAGCTGATTTTAATGTATCGTTTCTAATCAGTTCTCATCAGTAGCAAACTACTTGGCCAGCCCTCTAGCTGTTTTGTGTATGAAATTCTACCGAAGTCTATGGGCGTTCAACATGTGGAGCAGCTAAAGTATTAGATGATTTGTTTGTGACAAACTTCAGTGTCTTAGGAGACCTATGATAACTTTAAGGATAACCAATAACAGGTCTCAAAAATTAGTATTTTTAAATAAATAAATTACTTATGATACACACACAGGGAAATATGTAGTGAAAATGCACATACACACCAATAAAAGGTAAATCAAAGCCACAGAATAAATAGCACACTGGACAAATTCCACTGTTGCACAAGCGCAAATTCACAGTGACTCTGTTTAGATTAATGGAGCCATTTGAGATTTACATTGGCACACAGGAGAGCAGAATGTGGCTCAATTACTATAATAATGCCATTAAACAAGCAATACTACAGCTGTGGCAAGAATCAATGGGCTACCATGAAATAACCTCCTTGTGTCTCTTGTGTCTTGTCCATCATGAACTGTTGAAGAGAGGAAAATAAAACTGGGGAGGAAACATGACTAAGGCTTTGCTACTAAACTGCTGCTGTTCTTCCTCCAGACCACGCCGTCCCTTCAGTCACAGTTTTCCCTGTCAGACTGTGGTTTTTGTTTTGTATTGTTATAGTAAGACTTTTTACTGAGTGAACAACGTATGCAATGTTTATGTCACCAAAAGGTATGATATGACAATGACTGTACTACTTGAACATGTCAGTGTGAACTGGAGACGCAATCCATCAGTCCTTGATGGCCTCTTTTGCTAGGTAGGCTGGTGCAAATGAGCTGCAGGCATAAGGCCTAAGGCTGTCCAGAAAATATATGTGGGACAAAAGCCTCGTCACAAAGTACAGAGCTGGCTCTGTCAACTCTAAACCATCACAACAGTTTTAGACAGAGGCATATTCTGTTGTAGATCAGGAGCAGAACAGGAGGGAACTGGAGAAGGGAGGAAGAGGACATAGCCAAGGCAGAACTGGCAATTCTGCACTCCTGGCAAGCCCCCATAGCAGACATTGAAGAAGGAGTGCCACTTAGGGCAATCAGGAGGGCTGTTTGCTCATGTAAAACAACAATATCTAGTGTTTGGTATAAAACTGAGGTCAGATTAAAGAGCCATATTATATTTTTACCAGTTTGTCTGTATTTTCCCATTACATCTAGCATTTTTAATGGACTCTTACTGTTAATACTATTAATGATAATGGGGCTGCCCGATTGTCGGTTGCACTATGGTTCCATTATACCTGTCTGGCCAGATAATGATGCTTCAAAACAGGTGCAAAGCACTTTAGGCCCACTTCCAAACTCTCTTATGGCTGCCAGAATAGTATAAAGGTACTTAAGTGTAAATGAGACTCAGGCCAAATATGTTTCTTGTCCCTCTCCTTTTCTATATTTAAGCTTTGGTCGCAGTCTCTTTATTTTGTATTTATTAATGATAACTTGTGTCAGAGACCAATGCAGGTTCAAGTATTTGATTGAGAGAGGAAAATTAAAACGTGACAGATTGAAATTTCAAACCACGTGGCTGTTTATTAACAGGGATAAGTTACAACTCGGACCGGGGAGAGGCAATTTATCAACTAGAAATACTATCAGCATAAGACCACACACAACTCAAAACAGTCTATTTACATCCAATAACAAGAAACCAAGCGATTTATAATCAACTGCTTACTAAAATCCAGAGCAGATACACAAAACTAAGTAAACTGTACACACATTAACCAAATATTGTAAAATACACCAACCAATCACAATAGCAATCAATACAACAATTTGGCTTTCATATACTGTATACACAATTTTGTACCAAGTAAGGGAGAGAAAGAAAGAAAAAAGAAGGAAGGAAGAGGCTGAGCGAATGGAGTATTTACAGAAAACAAAATGCACATACCACACTCCAGGTGCAGCTGACCAGCAGTGCAGACACCAAGGGCATGACGAATTGGTGAGAAGTAATCCAGAAGAAAAAAAATCGACACGACACGAGCTGGCAAAATCCAGAGGAGACCCTGGCTGAAAGGGTGATCAGGCCTTTCAGCTAACACGCGAATACTCCTGCCATTTTTGGTGCGAGACAGTTTTATTTGAAGACTCTTACTCGTATCAGCGTCTGATTGGTCCCTAGCTCCTTCACTAACCAGGTTCCGAGCTGGTGCCCTTTACATAAACAGGATCTGCACCCGGCTCACTACTTTTTTGCGCACGACACCCTACTCTTTTGCACATGGCACTAACTTGACCCACAATTGACCAGACAGAAGGTTCGAGAATAGGCACACGGCACTATAACGTTGCACACCGCACCATAGGGTACCACACGGCACTACAGTGTTGCACTCGGCACCAATGTGACCCCTTGATCGACAATTGGCCATACAGACGCCATGTTTGAGCATAGCTTTAGGGTTGCGACAATTTGCATTTATATAATAACTTTCATCAATACCCAATCATCCAGTTCCTTCTGAGCTTGGCCCACGTGACTGTTCTCCTAAATTAACTGCATGCATAACAGTAGGCATGACATGTGGAGCATGACAAATCCTAGGGTGAAATTCCATTGACTGTCCATTCATAGCTATCAAATCCATTGGACACAGTTCCTTGAACAAGCACCCAAAAGGTATCACTGGTTTTTGTTTTAAAAAATGGTGGTCACTCTATCTGCATTCTGAACAGAGTGACACTGATTTACGACAGTGGGATTAGTCCCATTGAATCATATCTGCTCTGTTATACCTATATAAATCCAGAGTAACTCCCTTGGTGTAGCCGAGAGCAGAACATTGCCCAACACTTTTAAACAGCTCAGATTGCTCTGCACAGCTTTCTCCTTTGTTTGCCACACCAGATCATAGCACTTTATCATACTGCAACATGGACATTCTGGCATGCCCCTTTATGTGTTAATACATTAAGGCAGTGGTTCCCAAACTTATTCCACCGCTTGTGCCGGGTAAGTACCCTGGTGGGCCAGGCTGGTTTGTTTACCTGCTGCGTCTGCAGGTTCGGCCGATCGCAGCTCCCACTGCCCGCGGTTCCCTGCTGCAGGCCACTGGGGACTGTGGGAAGTGGTGTGGGCCGAAGGACATGCTGTCTGCTTCTTCCTGCAGCCCCCATTGGCCTGCAGCAGCAAACTGCAGCCAGTGGGAGCAACAATCGGCTGAACTTGCAGACGCGGCAGGTAAACTAACTGGCCCAGCCTGCCAGGGGCTTTCCCTGTACAAGCAGCAGAACAAGTCTGGGAACCACTGCATTAAGGGCTAGATCTCCCAATATGCTATGTTTGGCACAAGACCTGTGGATGGGGGCAGCAAAGGAGCAAAGGTGGTGCTGAGCCACCTTTCCATTCTGCTGATGCTGGGGCTGGCTACAGATCGTTCCTGTTGCCAGCAGAAGTTAGAGCAGCTGGTGTGCATAACTGCATGAGACCAATCTGGTAGCAGAGGAGCACTGGAGAGTGTACATGCACCAGCTGCACTCCCTTCCTCCCATTCACAAGCCTTGTGCCAGAGATCACTGGAGTCACAAAGATGGTTGTACTAATCCCAAGGATTCCCCTATGCCATGGGAATCATCAGTGGGTGAGACCCCACCAGCTTTCCAGCTTATTTGTACTTCCAGAGCAGAGAAGGGACCAAGATGTGTCCCCAGGACAGCACAGCTGTAGACACAAAGAAAGAGGAGCATCAGTTACAAGCTCCAGACTCATTGCCAAAGTAGCAGTAGCAGTGCCTCAGGCACAAGGGGCAGTGCTTTCCTCCCTATCCCACAGCTCTCTCCCGCCACTCCCAAAAAAAAACAGGAAGAAAAGAGAAAACCAAATAGAAGGGAAATGTTAAGCAAGGTCAGACACCTATACTAAGGGCTGTATAAATCACAAACAAATTATCCCCTGGAAGCTAATGGACACCAGACAAGAGAGTACAGGTATATTGGTCTCTCCGTAGGAAATAATGTTTAATAAGGGGTGTCATAAACAGATAGCTAAGGGTTAATGTTTCTTTTACCTGTAAAGGGTTAACAAAGGGAACCAAACACCTGACCAGAGGACCAATAGGAAACAAGATATTTTTAAAATCTCAGGGAGGGAAGTTTGGGTGTGTGTTCTTTGCTCGTCTCTGTTGCTCTCTAGTCTCTGAGGGGATACTATCTTTCCAGGCTTTCTAATCTTCTGTTTCCACAGTTGTGAGTACAAAGGTAGAAAGACAACGAGGCTTATATTGGGTTTTTTTGTATTTACTTGTGTGTAGTTGCTGGACGTTTTAAATTGTATTTCTTTTTGATAAGGCTGTTTTTCATTTTTTATTTTAAGCCAATAACCCTGTATATTGTCACCTGATACAGAAGACCATTTTATTTTTTCTTCTTTTTTATATAAAGCTTTCTTTTTAAGACCTGTTGGATTTTTTCTGTTGGGGCTCCAGGGATGTGTCTGCCGCTCACCAGGGAATTGTGGGAGGAAGAGCACGGGGGGAAGAGAAAATTCTTTGTGTAGAGTTACAAAAGTTGCATTGCAGGACCTCTGAGTGAGAGTTAGAGAGAACCTGATTCTCTGGTTGGCTTTCAAGGAATTGAAACAGGGTGATCTTCCAGGGCCATCAGGGAGGGGAAGCCTGGGAGAAGTAACGAGGAACAAGGGGAAGGGTTGTTTCCCTTTGTTGTGAGACTCAGGGCATCTGATCTTGGGTCCCCAGGAAGGTGTGGGGAGACCAGAGTGAGCCAGGCACTGGAATTCCTGGCTGGTGGCAGCACTTCAGATCTAAGCTGGTAATTAAGCTTGGGAGGTTTAATGCAGCACCCACATTTTGGACGCTAAGGGTTCAGAATTAGATATGCTTTATGACATGTTGGCTAGCGGTGGATAAGATAAGAATCCAGAAGCCAGTAGGAATATTATTTTTCTTTCTCTGCTAGGGCTTAAAGAGAGAAAGGTTTGGATTTGAAAGGAGCCAGAGAGAAATATTTTTTTTTTTCTGTTTCTCTCGTTGCTCAGTTTGCTTGCATATAAGCAAGGAATCATTAAAGGTTTGACAAAGGGTCTTTTGTTAAACAATAGAACTGAGACTGTGAGTCAAGTACCCCCAGCGAAAACACACATGCAAATAAAAGTGGGTTTTTTTTTAAGGCTAGAAGAATTAAAAAAAAAAGGCACGGTGCAAACCAAAGCAGGCAGAGAGAAACAGCAGTTCAGACAATAAAACCAAGAGCACCCACACAAGAAAACAGGAATCATTCCAGGGAAAAACTAGTCAGAGAGCCCAAAATGCAGACCAAACCGAAACATGGAAAAAAACGACAAGACCTAGAAATAAACAAAAAGAGATGGAGCTGAAAGAAAAACACAACAATAAAATGGCAGCTACAAATGAGAACAGCAGCCAGGATCCACGCCACATAAAAGAGAACAAGACAGCCAAAGATGCAACCCCCCAACGAGAAGAGGAGAAAAACACCAACAAGAAAGAAAAACAACAAAGAAGAAAAAGTGAGAGAGAAAAACAGAGAAAGCATGAATCGGAGTTAGTGCAGGCAAGGCAGCATGCTCAGCAGTCCTAACAACCCTACCAATGATTGTCCACATCACAAGAAATTCAACCTACAAGCAGGTGATGACAGTGAGGTTTAAGCAAATTTTGAAAGAGCCTGCCTTGGATACGAGAATCCCTGAAGACCAGTAACATGGTAGAGCTGAGGTCAAGCTCAGTGGATTAAAGACGTAGGATAATGAGAGCAAAACAAGAATACTAATATTCAAACCAACGCCAGATTCAGAATGGGGACGAACCCCGGATCATGCCTGTCGGCATTTCAGACCCAAAAGTGGAAACCAGATGTGTCATTTCCCAGACACGCCTACTACGTGGAAAGAATATAGAGGCATGGATATCAGAACCTGTTAAATCCCTGATGAACTGCACTCCTCAACAAATGGAGCAGTTCTTGGATGGTCTGAGGACTAACACGGTACAAAATCAAGATGGAAACCCAAACCAAGGCGGAGAGGATTGGAGCCAAATGGATGGAAGTGGCAGAACAGCAAGAAACCTACTGTCAAGGGAAATGAATCACCCATGGGGGCACACCGACAAAAACCCTACAACAGGGAACCCAAGGAAAGCCACAGACACCCTATTCTTCCACCTCACCAGTCTCCAGTAACTCACTCTCGACCCAGTGACCAGTCAGCTGGAGTGCTTTAAGTGTAATGAACTGGACATATAGGCCAACTGCCCAAAACCCCAACCGAGTACAAGTCATTACCCACCATCACACCAAGATCCCAGGCCCAGATGCCTCTCAAATCCCCTTGGAGCGAAGGGAAAATTGAGATGGGCGGAAGAAGGTTACCGCGTGGAGAGACACGGGGGCACAAGTGGTCAGCTGACCACATCCTTCGTGGACCCAAACTCATCAACCCAAAGGCCAAAGTGACCATTTACCCCTTCATGTCACAAGCTGTAGACTTGCCTACAGCTGAACTGCCTGCCAGTACAAAGGCTGGTCAGGAATGTGGACTTTTGCAGTTCTATGCAATTATTCCATCCCCATGCTACTGGGGGAGAACTTGGCCACCAGGTGAAGCAGGCCAAGAGAGTGGGAATGGTTACATGAGCCAAACAGGCAAGCTCCCCGACCATTCTGTTCTGAGCCGTCCCACAGGGAACCGTGCTTGTGTGATCCAGAGACCCAGACAGAGGTAGTGGACACCGGATCATGCCATCGACTGGAACAGCCACAGCACC
Source organism: Chelonoidis abingdonii (assembly GCF_003597395.2). Classification (NCBI taxonomy): domain Eukaryota; kingdom Metazoa; phylum Chordata; order Testudines; family Testudinidae; genus Chelonoidis; species Chelonoidis abingdonii. The sequence continues at coordinate 182,487,658 of NC_133769.1, read as the reverse complement.
TCCAGTCCCAGGCCCGGAACTGGAACGCAACCGCGCCAGCGATTGCAACCACATCTCAACCTCACGCCAGAGGGCACCAGCGGAGCCTGAACTGGCAGAAGCAACAAACAACCATAACCCAAAAGGCCAGCCGGACATAAATCACCACAGGTGCACCAGCGGAGAGCGATTCACCACAGGCACGAAACAACCCATCACCTACAATCGCTTCCAAGGGGACCAAGCCCAAGTCCACAGTCTAAGGAAGAACTGGTGTCTCCAGCCTCAAGGGAACAGTTCCAGACTGAGCAGGAAGCCGATGAAGCCTTCAGAAAGCTGGGCAGCGGCATAGAGCACCCACGCCTCTCAGCTCTTCTAACCGATCCTGGTTTGTTATAGAACCCAGAGGCTTTTACAAGGAGATTCTATTCTGGTGGACCCAGGAAGAATGGCGAAGCCGCAAAAACAGTTGGTGGTTCCAACTAAGTACCGGGGGAATCTCTTAAGCTTAGACCATACATCATCCCAGTGGCCATGCTGGGGTGAACAGAACCAAAGACAGGTTGGGGAAGTCCTTCCACTGGGAGGGGATGGGCAAGGACATTGCCAAGTATGTCCGGTTTTGTGAGGTGTGCCAAAGAGTGGGAAAGCGGCCAGATCTGGTCAAGGCCTCTCTCCAGCACTCGCCCATAATTGAGGTCCCATTTCAGCGAGTAGCGGAGGATATTCTGGGTCCTTCCCAAGAAAGATGCCTCAGAGGAAAGCAGTACGTCTGACTTCATGGACTTTGCTACCGATGGCCGAAGCAGTAGCTCTAGGCAACACCAGGGCTAAAGCTGTGTGCCAGGCCCTAACAACATTTTGGCACAGGGTAGGTTGGCCCTCCGACATCTCTTACAGATTCAGGATCTAATTTCCTGGCAGGAACCATGAAAGGACTGTGGGAACTCATGGGTGAATCACTTGGTTGCCACCCCTTACCACCATCAAACCAATGGCCTGGTCGAAAGGTTTAATGGAACTTTGGGGGCCAGATGATACATAAGTTTGTCAACGAACACTCCAATGATTGGGACCTAGTGTTGCAGCAGTGCTTTTGCCTACAGGCTTGTACACATCTCTTTTAGGGTTTTCACCATTGAACTTGTGTATGGCACCGAGGTTAAGGGGCCATTACAGTTGGTGAAGCGCAATGGGAGGGGTTTACGCCTTCTCCGAACTACATTCTGGACTTTGTAAGCAACCTACAAAGCACCCTCCGACAAAAACAGCTCTTATAGCCTTGCCAGAAAACCTAAAGGATACTCAGGAAGAGCAAAAGGCCTGGTATGATAAACATACCAGAGAACGTTCCTTCACGGTAGGAGACCAGGTTATGGTCTTGAAGGCGCAACAGGCCCATAAGATGGAAGCATCATGGAAGGGCCATTCACGGTCCAAGAGCGCCTGGGAGCTGTTAACTACCTCATAGCATTTCCAATTCCTCACTAAAACCCAAAGTGTACCATGTTAATTCTCTCAAGCCCTTTTATTCCAGAGACTTACAGGTTTGTCAGTTTACAGTCCAGGGAGGAGATGACGCTGAGTGGCCTGACGGTGTCTCTACTACGGGAAAAAAGGACGGTGGCGTGGAAGAGGTGAACCTCTCAACCACCCTGGAACGCCTGCAGCGGCGACAAATCAAGGAGCTGTGCACTAGCTTCGCCCCATTGTTCTCAGCCACTCCAGGACGGACTGAACAGGCATACCACTCATTGACACAGGTAATGCTCACCCAATTAGAACACCACCCTACCGGGTGTCTTCTCATGCCCAAGCTGCTATAGAACGGGAGATCCAGAACATGCTACAGATGGGTATAATCCACTCATCTACCAGTGCATGGGCATCTCCAGTGGTTCTGGTACCCAAACCAGATAGGGAAATACGCTTTTGCGTGAACTACCGTAAGCTAAATGCGGTAACTCGTCCAGACAACTATCCAATGCCATGCACTGATGAGCTATTGGAGAAGTTGGGACGTGCCCAGTTCATCTCTACAATAGACTTAACCAAGGGGTACTGGCAAGTACCGCTAGATGAACCTGCCAAAGAAAGGTCAGCCTTCGTCACCCATGTGGGGGTGTATGAATTTAATGTACTTCCCACCACCCCCCAAAAAAAACAGGAAGAAAAGAGAAAACCAAATAGAAGGGAAATGTAAAGCAAGGTCAGACACCTAAACTAAGGGCTGTATAAATCACAAACAAATTATCCACTGGAAGCTAATGGACACTAGACAAGAGAGTACAGGTATATTGGTCTCTCCGTAGGAAATAATGTTTAATAAGGGGGCAGCTACATTCTATAAAACAGGAAATTTGAGTGGTCTTCAAAGTGCAGCCCCATGTGGAACTTGTATGAGTAAAGCAACATTGATGTTACAAATTCATATATAATTGCACTGCGGACCATCAGTGTGAAAAAGCCAAAACCTTCCTATGAAGCACAAATGGGGGTAGTGGGGAAGTTACTCTTTGTAACTATTCTATCCTGGACAATCAGACATTAGTGTTTGTTGCTCTTCTGCTTTAAGTGTTTTCTATCATGATGAGTATGAAAGTACAGTCACTGCATTGCACTAAGTTGGAACTCAAATTAAGACTCTAGATCACTTTTATTTCTATGGGAAGTGACAATGTAGAAAAAGGGAAGCTATTCAAATTGTTCCTTTTGGGTAAATTCATAATTTCCACCATGTCCAGATTCCATTTTTTTCTTTCTAGGATCTACCCTCCCTTGTTTCCTCTCCCCACTCTCACCAAGTAGAAAACACTGTTTTTGGAATAATATATAAGAAAATAAAGTATACTTAAATTATTTATATATCAAATGATAATGGCAGGGAAAAGCCCTAAAAATGAAACTGCACCCTTAACAATAAATGCAGAATCTAATCTGCAGACAAGTGAAAGAATCTAATTTTCCACATAGATACAATTTGTATTCCAATACCTAGGCCCCACAAAGTGATTGAAGGTTGTGAGTATATTACTTCTCTGATTTTAAGAGATTTTTTTTTCTGATTTAATCATATTATTCCCATTTTCAGTATTTTCTCCTAGTATCTTATCCCTGCTATCAGTGCGGGGATGCAGAGACAGAGGACTCATTGAACCAGAATTTATTCAGGTATGCATTTTTTTCCATCTATTAGTGTTCAGCAAAAGTTTTACTTCCTCTAAAAGTTGATTATGTTCTTACCAATAAAGCAGTTTGTTCTCTAAATGATAGGTGTTTGCAACCTGGTGAATACTTTAAATATTTTTATGTGGGATTCTCTGTATAAGCATTCCAAACACTGATAGCATACATAGGCAAGCTGGAGCCTCCATTCAAACTAAAGTAGTCTATATTCCCATTAATGTTGGGATCCTTGTAAAGACTATCACATATAAATGTTTAAAGTATTCTTTAGCCAGTACACACTGTAGTATTTCCCCTCTTCTTAAACAGACAGTAAGACTCAATTGATATGGATGAAAAAGATAACCCTCTATTTGCTATACACTGAACACTGACAGATATTATTCTTTTGCATTTTTCTTTCTGTTACTTGGCTCCTGTATAATAAAGTAGCTACTTCAGGAAATTCATACCACAGGGTGAAATTTCATAGGCACTGATTCTTCAAATTGTTCCATCTGGACAGATCCTAACACCCATCTAGTCAGCTCCAAGCAAGTGCACAGGTTCACCCCTACGGAACAGCATGCAGGATTAGGGGTGCAGGAGTCAATAGGATACTCACATGCTTAAAATTAACAATGGGCTTAAGTGTTTTGCTCAGTTGGAGACCTTAGAAAACAATAGCAAAGAGGAGATCCACTAAGTTCACTGATATATTTAGTAATGATCAGTAATAAAAAGGCAAACAATAGGACTGCAGGTCTCAGGAATGATGTGGCTCATATAGAAGATTATTACAGTTCTCTTCATTTAAAATATATATTATCATCAGAGAGCTGATAATAGTCCAGTGCACTGGGATTCTAGTTTGTTTTGCAGACTTTTCTGTGGATCACATCATCATAGTATCTAAGCATTTAACAAGTATTCATTTATTTATCCCTACAGTATCCATATAAGATATGAAAATATTATCCCCATTTTACAGATGGTGAATTGAGGCACAGATATATTAAGTGACTTGCCCAAGGGTCAGAGCTGGGACCACAACCTAGATATCCTGAGTCCATGTCTAGTGCCTCAACAACAAGAAGACCAGCCATACTTTTTCACCAGGTATTTGGCCAAATCCTGTTGATCCTATGTATGCAAGTAGTCCCACTGATGTATATAAGACAACTAGCATGAGTATGACATGCATGAGTTGACTCACTGTAAACAAAAAGGTGTTTCTCTCGTTCTCCCTCTCTTTGCTCTGCTTCAAAATTTGGAGCCGTTTTCCCCACTTTTGTTTACTTTTATATCCAGTTTACATGAAGGTTAGCCACTTGAGTATGATTCCATCTCTCTAGCTAAAATTCTGACTAGTGCCAAAAATGTTGTCTATCCATTGATTATGGTTTTTTAAAGTTATGTATTTGTCATCTATTACTCAAAACAGGAAAATACCTAGGAAGTTCTTATTTCACTTCAATTGTTAAAATGAAACTAGAAAAAAAATATTTGTTTAATCTGACATACTTTGCTTGGGACAAAGGGAAGCTGTACCTGGACAGCAGCAATTTGCTCTGGATCCTTATCTAAAGTTTTCAAAACCATGAGAAGCACTGTTGCAGTGCAATTAGTAGTAGTAGTAGAAGAAAGGATATTTACAAGATCACTAAGAGTAGCATATGGACATAATGAATGAAGTGAAAAAAAGGACAAGCTTGAATTTGAATGAAAGTGACAGACTATAGTACATATGAATAGAAGCAGTGAGGAAAGCAAGGAAGTGACAAAGTGAGTGATTTCAGCTGTTTAGGCTCTACTATATATACATATTCTTTCCTGAGTACAGAATGTTGTCTTTGATTTTGTTTGGCTTCAAGAGATCATAGAGTTGAAAGTGTACCGTATCTGAACGAATATATATTGGGAAAGCAGTTTGGGTTGGAGAAAGGTGACTAGAGGAGTGCTACAAGAGTATTACAGCCAATTTTGTTCAATTGATGTAGGAGCAAGAGGTAAGGTGATGAAATTTGCTGATGGTACAAAACTTAGGAGGAGGGAAAGGGTCAGTCAACACAAAGGAGGAAGACAGTATAATTCACAAAGTCTTGAAAAGATTAGTATCAAGGGCACATAAATGGCTTATGCAAGTCCGTGTAGAGAAATGTGAGGTAACAAGTCCAGGGAACAGAAAACAAACAAAAAAACCAAACAACATCAAATGAAAAGGGAATATACTATATACCCCCAACAGTAATATGTTCCTAAATGCTGATCAAGAAAAGGTTCTCGAATGTCAGTGTATAAAGTTTTAAATCTTTCAGCACACTACTCAACAGCAGTGAAAAATACATCCATTTCTGCACGCCAGAATATAGTGTATCAAATATAAGAAAAAATTCCTCTGCAGTATCACTGAACTGGAACAGAGAAGCTAGATCTGGAATACTCCATACAGTTTGCATTGCTTTTATTAAAAACCACCATGTTATAGAAAGAGACAGTACTTCAGTGGGTAACCAAAATGATATAGGGAATCAAGAGTGTTTCTCACACCAACCAAAGAGAGAGAGAGAGAGAGAGAAATATTAGGCATTCCACATAGATACAAATAAAATAAATCAGGAGAATAGATGCTGCAAAGTGACTTGAGCTAGTAACCTGAGGGACCTGCATGGCTAAGTGGTAATGGATTCTGGTGAATAATGTGGACGTTCAAGACCTCCACAAGATTTCCCTACAGATACCAAGCCATGTTTCTGCCCCATTATGACTTGCACACTCTTCCCTCACAAAAGGATGATGTCAGAAACTCTGTATATCAACTTATGGAGATTCCCAGGTACCCTTTCTCCTCCTATTTTTTTCTTCAGGAGTTATTTAACACAGGCAAACAATGTATTGGTTTGTGTCTGAAATTCATGTCTTTATTTACAATCTAGAAAATAAGAAAATGCAGTATGCTTCTCTCCTATTAATTTTTGGTTTCCTGTATGCATCCCTGAAACCCTTCTGGATTATCATGTATCCAGCCAGTAGGGCAGCCGGGAGTGAGAACGCTTTTCTCTACACTGACTCCTCCTGTTCACTGGAGGCTACAGTGAGAAGATAGCATTGATTACAGGAAGATTCTTTGCTCTCTGTCCTCCCTGTGCTGGTGCCAAACCAGCATGGAGCCTGTCAAGGTTTCCTCCCCACTCTGAAGTCTAGTGCACAGATGTGGGGACCCGCATGAAAGACACCCCAACCCCAAGTTTATATTCCACCAGCTTAGGTTAAAAACTTTCCCAAGGCACAAATTCCTTTCCTTGTCTTTGGACGGTATTGCTGCCACCACCAAGTGATTTAAACAAAAAGTGGGGAGGGGGGCCACTTGGAGCCCTATTCCCCTAGTCCTTTCATCCTCTTTCCTGGGGAGGCTTGAGAATAATATACTAACCAATTGCCTTTAATGTAAGTACAAACCAGACCCTTTATCTTTAGAATACTAAAATCAATCAAGTTCTTAAAAGAAGAGCTTTATTATAAAGAAAAAAGTAAAAGAATCACACCTGCAAAATCAAGATGGAAGGTAACTTTACAACGTAATAATAAAATTTATTTATTTTGGACTCAATTTCACAGTTACAAAAACAGAACTAAAACGACCTCTTAGCATAGGGAAAATTCAAAAGCTAAAACAAGTGAATCTAATGTATTTCCTTGCCCTTACTTACAATTTTTGTAACCTTATATAGATCATTTCAGGCATGTTTTTAGGAGATGTTTTACCTGCCTGGTCTCTCTCTCTGTCTGGAGAGGGAACAAACAAAGAGAGCACAAACAAAACCTCCTCCCCTGCCCCTCCCCCAGATCTGAAAGCATCTTATTTCCTTATTAGTCCTTTTGATCAGGTGCCAATCAAGTTATTTGAGCTTCTTAACCCCTTACAGGTAAAGGCTTAGTACAGCTGCTTAGGAAGGATTTTATGCTCCCTCATCTGAATGTTTATGACAGAGCCCTTGGGGAGGAGAGAGAGAGGTGGCAGGATCCTGAGGAAAACACTTTCAGCTAAGCCCAGGCTGAAAGCTTCCACTGGAGCCCCATTCTACCCCAGCCTGTTCCCCTTTGCAGACCCTATCTTCACACTCCTTTCCCCCCAATCAACAGCCTGTTTCCCTTCTCCTGCTGTTCCACCCCTACCAGCCCCCATAGCCCTGATATCCCCATTCTCTACTCCCAGTCTGTTTACTCTTGTGGAACTCACAGTTCACACTACAAATTCAGTTTGGGTCAAGCTTCCCACAATCATATAAGCTGTGCACGCAGAAACATGTCTATTCACTTCATCTATGTGTGTCTATTTCATAAAGAATAGGGAGTAGAATTTGGTATTTAGTATTCTAGTATTTTATTAATAGTTGTTACTTATGAGTATTTTCTCTAGCACAAACCAAAGTGAGGCCTAAGCTCATGTACTAAGATATAAGTAGGTCATGATGGTAAAAAAAAATCTGAGAACTGATATAACTCAAAGTTTTCAAAGTTTCTTGGTTCTGGATGAGGTTTTTTTTATTTGTTTGATTACTTTGCTTAATGAAATTAGCATTTAAATGCCTCTGTCTAGGCACTAACATCTTTCTTCAATCTGAAAGAGGCAAGTTCACATTTTTGTTGCTATTAGTGTTTGGCAGGAGATCTTTTCTGTAAGACTAGGTGAACACTGGAGCAGCAGCCCATTGGTTTAACACTGTGAATTTATATGTGAAGCTGAACAAGGTGGCAATATAACTTTTAGAATTCTTTGATTCTGCACAAACCATTAAAAAGTTAGGGGATTCATGATTTTCCACTGACCTTTCTTATTCAGGTGAACCAGTTGTACCACTGTAGTTAGGATTATACTAAGATTTTCATTTTGACAGGGATGAACATGTTATATGAAATCTGTGTTTTCAATAAGAAGATGAGTTGAAAATGGTTATTGTATATAACGAACTGCTCAAATGTTCTAGGGCCTTTTGAAGGGAAAAAATACATAATTTCAAAAAGTACATTGTGAAGAAAAGACCATTTCCTGTTTTCTTCAGATGCCTTTTAAAATTTACTAGATCAATCTGAGATCTGAAATTACATGTGAGAAATGCTGTGATCAGTAGTTGGGATGAACATTAAAAATAGAAACACACTTTGTATTAATAGTTAGTATGGTTTAAATATTAATGTTTTCAATATTGGCATATTCTATAGTGACAGGATTGGAGATATATCTATACAATGACAAAGCATATAGGGTGGCACAATGTTATTAACTATTATGTATTAATGCAGTCATGGATCAGGCCCTCACTGTCCTAGTCACTGTATAAGCACCCAACAAAAATGGTTCCTATCCCTTGTCTACACTACAGGGGGAGATCAATCTAAATGAATAATGCAGCCAAAGTCGACGTACTTAGATCTACTTACCGTGGGGTCCACACTATGCTATGTCAACAGGAGATGCTCTCCCATCGACTCCCTTTGTGGTTCTTATTCAGGCGGAGTACAGGAGTCAGCAGGAGAGCATTCTGTGGTTGATTTAACTGATCTTCACTAGACCCACTAAATCAACTGCTGATGCATCGATCACCTTGCATTGATCCACCGGTAAGTATAGACAAGCCCTAAGTATAAGACAAGAGACAACAGATGGCTACAGACAGACAGATGGGAGTATAATGAGACAATATTGATCAGCGTGATAGCGATCTCAGTACATCAGGAGCCTAACCTTGTCAAGTGTTTTGTAGGTATCACAGAAAATGAGAATTAAAGAGGGATTTTGATGTGTTAGTTTTGAAGATCTTTACAGGGGCATCGCCCAAGCACGAGGGACAGCCTGGATGAAAGTGTGAAGGTGCTTGTTTGAAAATTGAATAAGTGGGTTCTGAAGGCTGACATGAGGGTCCAACTGGAGGCAAGAAATTACATCTTAATAGTGAGAGAGAGAAGGTGGGGATAAGCTATGAAGGGCCTTGAAAGTAAAGACAAGTAGATTATGAATATTAATTGTGATAGAGAAGGCGGAGCCAGCAGAGGGATGAAGAGAGAGGGGTAATTATCAAAGCAACAGATTAGGAGAACCATCTTTGCAGAAGCATTCTGAATAGATACAAGCGGGTCAAGGTTGCATTGTCAAGGCTGGTCAGAAGGATGTTGCAGTAATAGAGATGCAAGATGATGTGAATTTGGACCAGAGTTTTAACTGTATGTATGGATCAAAAACAGTGTGTCTTATAGAAGTTATGCACAATGAATTGGCAACATGTAGACATAGCAACAGAAAGGTCCACTGGCCTAGTGCTCTGACACTAGAGATATTAGAGGATACAGTTGTAACCAGGGATGGCCCTAAACCAAATGGCGCCCCAGGGGAGGTGTGTCATTGGTGCCCCCTCTCCATTTGTTAAACTTCTCAATACCTTATTTTTATTGCATTAGTAGCCCATTTCACGACTTAGATGCATAATTTGCATGCCTGATTTATCCCTGTCATATAAGATGATACATTTCTCTTTTGTCGCTCAGAACAAAAACAGCACCCTGAGCCCAGCACCTCGGCCTGCCCCTATATCCATCCCTGGTTGTAACCTACCGTAGCGCGGCTGTTTGCCCTCTGGGAGGGATTAGAATATGGATAGTGGTTTGAGTCTGTTTTTGCTTTTTGAGCTAATGCACCTGGTTTGTGCATCAGTTCAAAGCAGAATAACAGTTAAAGTAGAATAACTTTCCAAGGGAAGGCACTATGTGACAATCAAATGCATCGATCTGTTGACACAAGAAAGTATGAGGTCACAATCAAAGTTGTGTGTGACAGAGTGAGTTGTATGAAGCTATTGTATGTGTTGCTTTTCAGTATGTGTTGAAGATGAAAATGAATACCTTATGGAGTGTGTTATTAACAAAACTGGTTGACAGGTGGCAAAGAATGCTGGAGACTTCCCTTCATTTGCTATCTTCAGGCTTTCAAAGATTTAGGTAGGTGGGGCGGATCTTGATGCAACTTTGGCTGCCACTGATGTAGCTTGTTTATATTAATAGCATACACAATCCTTCAAATATGACACATTGGTTGAGACATTGCATTAAAATTATCTGCATAGATCTGATAGTTATGCCAGTCTCAGATATACTAGGATTCTAAAGTATTGCTGCATAGTTACCACTGTCAAATAGTTGATATATTCATACAGAGCTCCTCCATATTCTGAAACCCTAATATTTCTTATCTGAAGTGCTTAGGGATTTGATAAATAGGATTCATATGCTAATGGTGCTATTTCTAGATGTTTGCATCTGTGACAGATTTGATATCTGCACCACCCCTTGTGGCCCACCATGACACTATCACCATCTCTCAGCACCACCTGACAAAATACCAGTAACAAACAAACTATAGTCCCACTGCAACAAAAACCAAAAATGTGTTCCACCCCATCAGAGCTCAGCTCTCAGTTCTCTCTCACTCTCCCACAGAGTGCTGATTCCCATGGCTTTCTCTCTATTAGGAATCTCCCTTCCTCCAAGGACAGTCACATCAGGGAGGGAACAAGTCACCTCATTCCTCCTCCCAACTATCTGCCTAGAAGTTATTTTTCTCTAGGGCCTACCAGAAGGAGCCAGCCACCTTTCTGCAGTTTCTCTCCCCAGCTCTCAGCCCTTTATTGGCATCCCATGACTTCTTCATAGCGGGGCCTAATTATTGAACAGGGCCATTTGATCTTTAGCCAATGAGGAGCAGCTGGAAGGACAGCTGATCTGTCATCACAGGTGAGGCTGTGCACAACTCCTGTCTAAGAGCCAGCCAACTTGTGACAGTATCTAACAAATAAATCAAGAGAAAATGCACAAATACAGATTATTTAGAAAAATACTTTATACCTAAAATAAATGTGATATAAAAGAGATGTTTTCAATACATCTGAATCAAAATGTAACTAAAATGACACACAGTTATGCAGCCAGGCTCCACCAGTTAACCTCATCATACAAATTTAGCATATTTGCCGATTAATTTATTAGAGATCATATAGTTTTAGTCACCAACAAAAAATGAAGTCACAGCATATATGTTGTGACAAGTGACAGTTTAAACTTATTCAGGCTGGTGATGTACACCATAGCAATGTGCAAGCAAAGAAACAGCTACAAAATTTGAAAGTGTTAGAAACACTGGAAGATGTACACGATACACAAACTAAAGGCAAACAGAGATGACAATAAGAAACAGACTAAACAGGTCTGCAAAGAATAGAAAGTAATGCATGTATTCTGGAAGAAAATATGAAAAATGCAAATTTCTGGCATGTGGTGCCACGAGTGCTTACTGTAAGAAAATAATTTTGCAAAAGTATTTAAACCACCACCAAAAGAGTCCCATAATGTACAATATGTGGGACATGAAAATGACATCTCTTCAGAGGAGTTTGTCTTTTCCACCACTCACTAAATTGGAGCTGTTAAGGGCAAAGGGGACAAGAGATCTGCACAACCAGAACTTCAACCATCACCTAGGCACCTATCCAAATGTCAAATTGACAGTGATTTTTTCTGCAAATTAATGAATTTTCAGGTTACCAGGACACTATACGTGATAAATCCGCCAAATTACTTGAAAACAAGCTCCATACTAAAATTCTACAATGGTACAAAGCACATTGACATGTCCATACAAAGGCACACTCCATATGTAGACTTAAATAAATGAAAGTCCACAAACGCCTCTGCTATCAGCAGAAATGAGTGAAGAGTTGGAGCTTTCACAAAAAGTAGATGCAACGATATGCAATGTACTAGACAGCTCCACCCATATGCCTCTAATGAAGGAAAAGATCATTAATATGAGTATGTTTTTATTAAAGGCCTTTGATGCCATCCTGGAGAATATCACTTGGAAATCATCCCAGAGGCAAAACCACTACAAATACCATGCAGACTTGCATTTTTTTTTAAAAAAAGAAGAAACTTAAAAAGCAGATTAACAACTTTATGGATAAGGAAGTTACATAACCAGACAATCAATAGTATGGTAGCTATTAAGGAATCACACCAGTTCTGCATAGGTATTTCACCTCTCACACCTCAATAAAATGCTTAAACACTTCAATTATCCTTCAACAACAATTAAAGAGATCCTGCCAAGACTCACAAAGGCAAATTTCTTTTCAGTTTTAGATTTCAGAGATGGTTTCTAGCCGGGAAAAGTTGAAGAGGAAAGCAGCTATTTGATGCCCTTCTAGACTGGTAACTGTGAATGTCATTTGGTATTTCTGTGTACCAGAAGAGTAGCAAAGATGTTAATACGACATGCTGGAGAGATTTGAGGGAGCTGATAACATTTTAGATGATATCTTAGTATTTGATAGTGGAGACCACCATAAAGAGGTTAGTGCTGATCACTACTGTAACCTGATAGTACTGCTCAATAGAGTATGTCACATGAATCTCAAATTCAATAAGAAAAAAATGAGACTGCAACTGTCTATTGTGCTGTGCACCAGTTACCCTCTAGAAGGATTAAGGCCAAACCCTGAGAAGATTTGAATAATTTTGGACATTTGGGGAAATTGATTATCAGTCCAAATTCCTGCTACACCTTCCCCCCACATCAGTAAATCCTTTCAGAGACTGACTGATAAAGATACTGGATGGGAATCCCAACAGTAAGATGCTTTCACAAAAGGTGGTGACAAACCATCCAGGCCTGAAATATTATGATGTAGTAATCTGTAACTATTCAGTGAGATGCCAGATTATGAGCAGTCTTATTAGAACAGCTCAAGCTGAACAAAGAATCAAGCCCAATATAGTTAAACTGGTATGAGCGAGAGGAGAATCAGCCTCCTGAAGTCATGACATCCCTGACATTTTGGGAGCCTGAACTGGTCAGATTGCCCCATTATCTGCCTGCTAGATCTAATTGGTAGACAATGATCTTGCAAGATCTTGAAGACATTGATTATTTGTATTCACTGTTCGTTGATGGTTTATAACTGTTATTTGTTACTTACTCGAACAATGAAAAAATGAATTTGTTATATCCTGAGCATAGTGGTATTTATTCAAAATTTGTGACTGCAATTTGCCCTCCATCTGGCATACGATCTCCATTGACATCATTGGGAATTACATATGGTTTGAGGACAGTTTAGTGTACTAAATTTCAAAATGATAAATTAACTTACTATATCAAATCAACATTTTTGCACTGTCACTGATGTTTCATTGCATTTTCAACTGTGTGGTGATGCAACAGCAACCGTGTGTAAACCCCAGAGTCAGAATGCTTTAAAGAAAAAGAATGTGTCCCTCATATAGGAGACAGGAAAAGAAGGTAGCTCATGCTAGCTCATTTATACAAGTTATGAGTTTGCCCTAGTCCATTTCTGTACAACCTTTTATGGGGTAGTTAGGAGTTTATTTGTGGTCTTGTTTTGTAAATGATATGAGGCTCATATCATGTATTTGTAAATTAGGGTAAAAGTTGTGAAAGTTAGAGCCCAGGGAAAAGTGGGTGATCCTGCACTGACAAGTAGTGCATTTTGTTTGGGTGAGAAACACAAATTCAACAAGGGGATCTCAGCAGCTCTACCTGAGAGACCAAGGGTTTTGTTCAGGGATTTTGCTTTATTCTAGGTTCTTCACTCAGGGATTTTGAATACCGCATAGACTTAAGTCTGAAGAGCAAGAGTTGACTTCTTAAGGCCAGAGTGGTAGTAGTGGAGCTGATATTATAGGGCTAGACTTGACTGGGGATTAGCTGAACTGATGAAGCTGGACATGATAAGACAGGCAGAGCTATCCCCTTATGCCCACTTGACTACTATTGAGTGTTTTGGGGTTTGTGAGTGAGAGTTCCTGCCATTCTAAATCAGCTTTGGAATAAAACTTCTGGTGCTTAACAAGCTCATCAATTAATAACTGGGCATTGACCATATCCCTCATATATTCCACTCATATTTATGTAAATATATGATTATTGTTTGGCTTCCTTCCCTAACAAAAAATTGGAGTTTGATATTCTAAAGGACTCCTCTATGTTTGCAAATGGAGATGAAATATCTGGAAATGTGACCAGCACATTTAAGGTTTTTAATTCCTAAAACCTGGGCACAGATAAGATTTGGATGGGAATTCCAACCGTATCTTTTATTTTGGAAAGGGTCCCCTGATATAATACTGAACTGAATAAAAATAATAAAAGATCACTTGAAATATCCTAGGAAGGTAGTAACTCATTTTTAAACATTAAAATGCGTAAACAATTTGATATATTCGAATTATATTTTAAAATTAGCATGTTTGAATATATATGTGTTAAAACACAGATTTCAGGTTATGCTGAAAAAGCATCAGTTACTGGCATATCAGCCACAACATAAAGCAAGTGATATGTGAGGCAGGATAAAACAAGGGTTTTTAGTATCTTTCTTCACATCAGATTAGCTTTTTCATAATAAATAGCAATTGTAGGCAGTTATTTAATTAACCTATTTTGCCCTCTTTGAAATGTTATAACCATAAATGCAGAAGCAAATCAAAACTGGGCACTGCTGGAGGCAAGAAACCAGACATCAGTAGATGGACCAATGCTCAGATGCAGACTAGTGACTACTATGTTTCTACATATAGATGATAAAATAAAGATGTATTTGTGACCATGTCATATTTAACCATTTGTACCATGAAAGTTACTGTGATCTTCTAAGCACTGAAATGTGACATAATTCATCTGGCAAAAGAAGCAGGCTCATTAGAAAAGAGAATATGGCTATTTATACTATTTACAATAATAAGATAAGACTAACATTTCAGTTTCCAAACCCAGAAAAATTAAACATTACTCAAGCAATTGTTGACATTACCAGGGCCGGTGCAAGGATATTTCACGCCTGAAGTGAAACTTCCACCTTGTGCCCTCCCTGCCCCCCCACAGCAGCTCCCTCCCTCCGCCCTGAGGCGCCCTCCTTGCGGCAGCTCTCCACCCCCCACCTTGAGCCCCCTCCACCCCAGCTCACCCCTGCTCCACCTCCTCCCTGAGCTCGCCATGGCCACTTCACTTCTCCCACCTCTCAGGTTTGCGGCGCCAATCAACTTAGGTGCTGCAAGCCTGAGAGGCAGGAAAAGTGAAGTGGCCACGGTGAGCTTGGGGAGGAGGTGGGGCAGGGGTGAGCTGAGTCAGAGAGTTCCCCTGCGCGCCGTTCCCCCCCACCCACTTGCTGTAGGTGGCCATCCCCGCACTCCCCTGCCCAGCTTCCTCCACCTAAATGCCAGCAGCGACTGGGGCAACCGAAGATCCAGCCGCTGCGGTTGCTGCTGAAGAAAATGGCACCCCCCAAATGCCAGCGCCCTAGGCAACCACGTAGGTTGCCTAAATAGTTGCACCGGCCCTGGACATTACTCTATAGGCCAGTAACATTACTCCATTTCCACCCAAACCAGTCTTGAACTTCCCACTTTTCATGCATCCAGCGAAGTGGGTATTCACGCACGAAAGCTCATGCTCCAAAATGTACGTTAGTCTATAAGGTGCCACAGGACTCTTTGCTGCTTTTACAGATCCAGATTAACATGGCTACCCCTCTGATACTTGATCACTTTTCATAGAATCATAGATTATTAGGGTTGGAAGGGACCTCAGGAGATCATCTAGTCTAACCCCCTGCTCAAAGCAGAACCAATCCCCAACTAAATCCCCAAATGGCCGCCTCAAGGATTGAATTCACAACCCTGGGTTTAGCAGGCCAATGCTCAAACCACTTTTAATTCTTCCTTGAACTACTATAATTCTTGACATCACCCCCACCACTTGAAAAATTTACCTACAATATGCCACAACTTCACGCTGCTATTAATATAAAATGCAAGAAAATATTTTTAAAACCCACAAAAACCCCAATATTTTCTATATTACTGCTTTTAGTCACCTTTTGTGCTGTCATGTAACAGCACTGATATTCATGACATTCAAATATACTTGCAATAAATAATTGTGATTATCAAACACCTCTAATTTGCTGCAACAAACATTAGCACCTGAAAAAGCTGTTTATAGTCTCTGGTAGTCCTCATCACCTATAAAATATTTACCTTTATGTTGCACTAGAATTTTGCACTGGGGATTCTAGTCCATTAAAGCTCCTGTATTACAATTTCCTATGGAAAAAAACAAAAAATACACCTTTTTTGATAGCCAATATATTTTATCTAACTCATATTCATATTGCATATTCCATCTAATATTGAACTGCCTGCTTTGATTGTCCTCTGTAACCACCTAGTAAGTGATATAGTGGGATATTTCAACATAAATATAAACATTTAGGGGGAAAATAGTATTTGTGTGATATTATGAAAGTCACTTAACCCAGAGTTTTCACAAGTGATCACTGTGTGTTCCTTTTCTGGATAACCATCTTGAGGCCCCCAGGTGGTGTATAGTATGCTGGCTCTCAGCCTAGACTAGACAACTGTCTCTTTATGTCTCTTGCCCCTGTGTTGTCTTTCACCCCACTGCAGGGCAAGCTTACTCTTCCCTGAAGGAGCTGGGTTCCCAGTGTTCTTCCTGGGTTGAATTATCTCCAATCCTTAGTGCTGCTCCTTAGGTCCAGCTGTAGGGCATTGACAGAGAGCAGACATCCACATCCTTTCAGGGATGCAATCTGTCTGCTCTAAACAAAAGTGGAAGGAAAAAGGGAAGCTAGTCATTGCCTTGACCTGGGCTTCCCCAACAGTTTCTCTTCTTAGGCACATTTTCCCCCTTTCATCTGTGGCCAGCATCACCTTTTTTAAGCTTCCCTTCTCCAGACAGCATATACTCTGCAGATGTGCCTAATTGTCATCACCTGAGAACAGGGAATCTCCTTAAGGCTCATCTACACTTACAGCACTGCAGCTGTAGCACTTAGTGAAAACAGTACCTACCATAGTGGGAGAAGCTCTCGTGTTGGTGCAAGGTACTCTACCTCCCTGAGAGGCAGTTGCTACGTCAACAATAGAAACCGTCCTATCTGTTTACACCAGAGCGTGTTTTCTACACCCCCAAGTGACATAGTTATACTGACCTAAGTTTGTATTGTAGACCAAACCTGAGGCTCGCTGTCAGTGAGATAGGGGTGTGCCCCATCACAGGGTTGCATAGGAACTCTGTGACAGAAGTAGCAATAAACTCTAATTATACAAAAGCAGCAGAGAATCCTGTGGCACCTTATAGACTAACAGAGGTTTTGGAGCGTGAGCTTTCGTGGGTGAATACCCAGTTCGTCAGAACGCAGGTAGTGGAAATTTCCAGCGGCAGGTATATATTATGCTAGCAAGCAAGCTAGAGATAACGAGTTAGTTCAGTCAGGAGGGTGAGGCCCTGTTCTAGCAGTAGAGGTGTGAAAACCACGGAGGAGAAACTGGTTCTGTAATTGGCAAGCCATTCACAGTCTTTGTTTAGTCCAGAGCTGATTGGTTTAAATTTGCAAATGAACTGAAGCTCAGCAGTTTCTCTTGCAGTCTGGTCCTGAGTTTTTTTGCTGCAGGATAGCCACCTTAAGGTCTGCTAAGTGTGTCCAGGAGGTTGAAGGCTCTCTCCTACAGGTTTTTGTATATTGCCATTCCTGATATCTGACGTATATTGCCATTCCTGATATCTGACGTATATTGCCATTCCTGCGTCTCTACGAATTGGGTATTCACCCACGAAAGCTTCACGCTCCAAACCTCTGTTAGTCTATAAGGTGCCAAGGATTCTCTGCTGCTTTCACACAGACCAGACTAACACGGCTACCCTCTGATACTTGACACCATGCAAGGCACTGCATTTAGCCGTATGGAGTGGAAATCCATCAACCTCATGAAGAAACTTGCACAAATACAGACAGATATCATCTTCCTTTCCAAATGCAAACGATGGACATCATACCAAATGGACTAAAGGTAAAAAATCCACTGCTATCTGCATACTACAACCACAGTGAGAGATTAGCCATATACACTGTAAAGAAACTGAGGAACGCCTGATCAGATCCTATACAGCAAACAGGAACAATACAAAAAAGAGGCTCTCCAACCTGAGGACCTTCATTTAATAACCAAACTCATAAAAACGGACTTCACTAAAATAAGACAGGAGAATCTACAGCACTCACTTCACATTCTTACAAGGAAAAGGACTGTAAGCTGTCTAAACTCTACACTGACACATGGGCGCAACCGTGGTACCCCTAACCCACCCAGCAATATTGTCTCATCTCTCCCAACTACACACTCAGCCCAGAAGAAAAGTCTGTCCTATTCTCGGGGGACTCTCTTTTTTGACCCTGCCACCCCACCAAACATGATCAGTCTTGTGGCGATCTGGAAGCCTACTTCGCCGTCTGCGACTCAAAGAAACTCCAGGACAACACTGAACGATGCACTGATACCGGGTAACCCACCACCCACAGCACAAGAAGAAGAACTCCACATGGACTCCTCCTGAGGGTCGAAATGACAGTCTGGACATACATTGAATGCTTCGCCGACGTGCACAGGCAAAATCGTGGAAAAAACAACACCGCTTGCCTCATAACCTAAAGTCGTGCAGAACGCAATGCCATCACAGCCTCAGAAACCACACCTGACATTTATCATCAAAGAGCTGATAAAGGAGGTGCTGTCACATGAACAGGTCTGACTACCAGAAGGAGGCCGCCAGACAACTCTCCAATACCAATTCTACAGCGCCACTTCCCTCAGATCCCACTGAGGATACACTAAGAAACGGCACATCTACTCAGGACACTCCCTACACAACACCAGAAAAATCAGCATACCTTAGACCCCGACCAGGTTATTCTATCTATACCCAAGATCCACAAACCCGAATCCTGAAGCGCCATCATCATCTGCTGATTGGCACTCTCCACTGAAGACTGTCTGGAATATGTGACTCTCTGCTCAGCACTATCCACCAGACATCCCAGCTATCTCCCTGACACCACTATTCCTGAGGAAACTACAACGCATTTTGGTCACCTCCCAAAAACACCATCCTAGCCACCATGGATGTAAGGCTCTCTACACAAACATCCACACACAGATGGTGAACAAGCTGTTAGAACAGATCCCTGATTGATGCCACAGCACAACTGGTGCTGAGTCTGTGCCTTTACTCTACACACAAACTATTTCAAGTTTGATGACAATATATACCTCCAGATCAGTGGCACTGCTATGGGCAACCCGCATCCCTCACAACTGACCAATATTTATGGTGACTGGAACAACGCTTCCCAGCTCTCGCTCCACTCACGCCCTTCTCTCTACCTACGCTACATTGATACGTCATTCATCATCTGGAGACCTATGAAGGAAGACTTCTAGAAAAATTCCACCCCGATTTCAACAACTTCCATCCCCCACCATCAACCTCAGCCTGGCCAATCTACACGGGAGGTCCACTTTCTAGAAGAACCACGGTGCCAATAGCGATGGTCAATTAACACCACTCTATATCGAAAACCTACGCCACTTCGCCTACCTTCATGCCTCCAGTCTCCATCCCGGCACATCAACACCATCCATTGTCTACAACCAAGCACTAGGTACAACCGCATCTCTCTAACCCTCAGACAGAGACCAACACCTACAAAATCTCCACCAAGCATTCTCTAAACTACAATACCCGCACGAGGAAATTAGGAAACAGATCAAACAGAGCCAGACGTGTACCCAGAAGCCTCCTACTGCAAACAAACCCAAAAAAACAACAGAACTCCTCCTACGCTGGCCACACATGCAACACCCCAGCTAAAACCCCTCCTACACGCCATACGGATCATACCAGCATTTCTATACCCAATCTGCCTCTGATCAATAAGAAACAAACAGAGACGATCTGATCCCACACTTTCACAGCGTCTTGGTGAAGGCCAGTCCACCCACAGACAAACCTGCCAACCTGAAACGTATTCCTGCATCAGCAAACTGCACACGCGACACATAAACGCATGCGTGACTCCAGGAACAATCCATGCAACAACCTCGATGCCACTGCTGTCCCATATCTACAACCAGCGACATCCATCACAGGCTTACACAGATCAGCCACAGCCATAACAAACTGGTCTCATTCACTGCACGATCCACCAATGTTAATATACCATAACCATACTATTCCGCCAGCAATGCCCCTCTGCTTGTACATCGGCCAAAACTGGACAGTCACTACGGAAAAGGATAAATGGACACAAATCAGATATCAGGACATGGCAATATACAAAAACCTGTAGAGAGCACTTCAACCTCCCTGGACCCACTATAGCAACCTTAAGGTGGCTATCCTGAGCAAAAAACTTTAGGACCAGACTGCAAAGAGAAACTGCTGAGGCTTCAGTTCATTTGCAAAATTGACCCCATCAGCTCTGGACTAAACAAAGACTGTGAATGCAGCTTGCCAATTACAGAAACCAGTTTCTCCTCCTGTGGTTTCACACCTCTACTGCAGAACAGGGCCTCACCTCCCTGACTGAACTAACCTCGTTATCTCTAGCTTGCTGCTAGCATATATATACCTGCCCCTGGAAATTTCACTACCTGCGTTGACGAAGTGGGTATTCACCCACGAAAGCTCACGCTCCAAAACCTCTGTTAGTCTATAAGGTGCCACAGGATTCTCTGCTGCTTTCACAGATCCAGACTAACACGGCTACCCCTCTGATACTCTAATTATACAGGGCAGCATTTGACAGTCTGCCACTTGAGACCCTCCTTTTTCTTCCTGCCATCCCCTGCATCATTCCTACACACCTGTGACTCGGTGGGTGGGTTACCCTTACTGCTGTTTTACTGCTAGGGAGGGGTACACTGTCTGGGACTCCTCTCTCCAGTCCATGCACTGCTCCTGAAGACATCTGCTTGCTGGACTGCTAGTCCACCCACCCACCTCCTGGACCCCAATAGGTCCACTCATCATCTCTGGGACTGTTGAACAGATGAGAGAGTCTCTGCTGTTCAAGTGGGTGCATGTGCCCCTCCCTTTCTCTTCTCCTCACTTTGCATTAGGCTGGTAGGCCTCCTCCTCCTCCTGTTTACCTACTGGTCCCTCCCTCTTGTAGTTTGCAATCCCCCACCACTCCCTTTTGATCCCCTCCCTCTTTCAGTTTGCTGCTTGTCCCCACTGAGTTTGTTAGCTTCTTCCTAGGGTCCCTTTTGCTGTTTGTTTACCTGCCTTCCCTACCCCACACAGGATCCCATTTCTGTTTTGTTATCTGCCTTGCTCAGAGCCCCCCACACTCCTTTGCTGTTGGCTACTTGCCCCTTGTTTGATACCTGCCCTGCCCAAGCCCTCCCCCATGCTGTTCTGTATTCACTGTCCCAGCCCCTCATTTTTTTCTGTTTGTTCCCTGCACCACCCTGGCCTGCCCAGCCCCACACACCTGTGCTTTCCTTGCACTTGTTAGTGCCCTCCACCATTTTGTTTCACCTCCTATTTACTGCAGGTTATCACTGGTGGAGACCAGCTTCCAAGGCGGCTAGAGGAAGCAGAAGGGTAGCGTTGGGGAGGAAGGGTGGGATGTAAGTGAGGACCACCTGAATGCCCAGGTCCTCCACAGGCTTGAGGGTGACAAAGTGACCCCCCCACTGAGATGCCTTGGCAGCTTGGTGGCAGCTTCTGATGCCTGGAAGAAGTCTACCTTCCCATACTTCTTGGAGGCTGCCACAATGGCCGAGAGCCCCTCCACTCATGCCAGTGCCAGCACATAAGTTTTGATGTGGCATGAGACAGATGCCATCTCCTGACCAGGGCCATCACCTTCTCTTGTTCCACCAACAAGTCCACAGTTAGCTGGTAGTGCATGGCAGAGGGAGCTTGGAGGAATCTTTCCTGGAGGAAGCACTGCTAGGCTTTAGGGACAGTTGATCTGGATGTGCCCTGAGCACAGCAATAGAGGACACTGCAAGTATTGTGAAGGGTGCTGTCCCTGACACTGTTGATGACCCTTTCTTCAAAAGCCAACTATTCCACTTGGGTGCTGCCCCCCATTGTGCCCAGTCAAGTGGACAATCCCTCACTGCTGATAAAAGCCATTGGGTAGGGTCTGTGGAGGAGGGGATGGTGGTGACATCGAGGAGCCCAGAAAAGGGCCCATCTCAGGGGGAAAACCACCTCTTCCTGTAATGCCCCATGCACCAATCTTATTGCCCTTGCCCACTGGACCCATCCCTGCTGGCCATTCATCCAATGACACCATGGAGGGCAGGGTACTGGTTATGGTGGGGAAGTGCAGCAAGAGTAAGTCACTGGCCCAGCACCTCCCCCTCAAGGATAGGGAGGAGTCCTCCCATAATGTATCTATGGGGCTGACACTGGATTTGCTTCCATGTCGCTTGATAAAGTCCTGTGGGTGGAATGGCTAAGTACGCTCTGGCAGAGGAGGGGGCAATGCCCATCCCTCACAAAGTCCCTTATAAATGTAAGCAAAGTCAGGATGAGCTCTACCCTGACATCTGGTGGAAAGAATTTCAGAGAGTGTATTTGCATAGGCATGCCTACCCCATTCCAGACTGCTGAGCTGTGGGACTGCTTTGTGACAGAAATGACTCAACCTCAGTTGGGTGCTACTTGCTAGACAACTCAGTGAACTGAGAGAGGCTGGGGATAGGTATTTGTGCCTGGTGGTGTAGTCTCCTTGTGGAGCCAGAAGCACCCGTTCCAGCCCCTCCTCTCTTTACTATGGAATGTCGGAGTTGATTTTTTTATTCCCTTAAGAATCTAGAAATGGTTACAAGAAAAATAAAGATAAAAAGTTTACTATTGCCTAATTTAATAAACTTTATCAGATTCAAGCAGTTTCTCATCACATGCTTTCCTCAGTCTTACTAACCAAACTCTGTAGGTCAGGACCCCGCCCCCCAAAAAGTCCAATTATTGCTTCCTTTTTCTCTTCAGGTGAGGCGAATGTGATGGAGCAGGAGGAAAGAGATGGGTGCCTTGGGGTGTTTTTCACTCCTAATTGTTTCAATCCCGCTATTGAAAAATTTTTCCAGCTGGGCTCTAGAAGACAAAGTCTACGTGGAAGGGTAGTCCCCACTGGTTTATTTAGGACAGACCTGTTTGCCAACTTCTGTTTGGCTAGGACTGTGGGGTTTGGAACATGTGTTAATAACATTAGAGAGAAATCTTGTAACTTTACACGCAATCTTGCCACATATTTTATGAGGATGATACTGAAGAGGAAATTATGAATTTTCAAGTGATACCTTCCAAGCCATGTCTGGTACAAAATTACACCAGTATGAATACAGTGGTATATTCCATCATACCCCCCATTTGGAAATGAAGTGAAAATTGCCTCTTGGTACTGACCCCCTTATGGCAGGTGGCAGCCTCGAAGAGATCTTCCAGGAGATCAAGGCCTGGTATCTGACACCAGGGGGAGAATGACCCTTTGCTAGCAGGCCTAGGTCTGGGTGCCAAGTCCATTGCAGCACCCACCCCTTCTTCTCTCCTTCCTCAGCCTACTGCCTGGGATAAGAACATAAAAACAGTTGTACCAGGTCAGACCAAAGGTCCATCTAGCCTAGTATCCTGTCCACTGACAGTGGCCAATGCCAAATGCCCAGAGGAAGTGAACCTAACAGGCAATAATCAAGTGATCTCTCTCCTACCATCTATCTCCATCCTCTGACAAACAGAGGCTAGGGACACCATTCCTTACCCATCCTGGCTAATAGCCATTTATGGACTTAACCACCATGAATTTATCCAGTTCACTTTTAAATGCTGTTATAGTTCTAGCTGCTCCTGCTCTTGCTTCTGGGGTGCTCCTTGCCTTTTGCATTTTCTCAGCTGCAGACGGCACCCAGTTTGAGGCTTACAAGCATATTGTTGTGATGGCTGGTGCTAAACTGCTGGACTTAGAGTCTTTGGTGCACCCTCTCCCAAGACAAGACAGTTATCAGAGCAGCTTGGGGGCCCTAACCTAGTCAGTGCCCAACAAGATGGTGAGGTTGTGGGCATCGAGCCTATCATGACACTCAGGCCCAGTATCAGAGAGATCCACTACACCCACCTAGTCAGATCTTACACCTTGTGAAGTGGTGCCACACTCCAATCTCACTCCAGACCCCGCCCCTCCCATGCTGTTGCCATCCTAAAATTGTCATCTTCCTTTTCTCAAGGGGTGGCTCTTGGGAGATGATATTTGTATTCCCCGATCATTCCATCGGGGGCTGCTGTGCTCACTCTGCCACTCGCTTATATGTTGGAGGCTGAGGCAGACAAAGTTGTGCAAGTGGTATTGCAGCAGGGTTCCATTACCATTGTGGGAGGGGCACATACACACCACTGAAAGGACCCAGCTGGAGTATAATAAGGGTGTGTGCGCTCAGTTGATATTACAGAGCTCTTACCTGCCCTCCCCCTTCACTAGAGAATAAGTTGCGCCAGTTCCTGGTAGACACTCATAGCTCTAGAGGGAAGGTGCAGCTTGCTCTCCAGTGATCAAGAGACTTCAGTCTTGTCCTCCAGGCCATGAGGGCCTTGATGGGGGAAGGCAAGGGGACAAGAAAACAGGACACTGAAACCTACCTGCAAGCCCAGTTTCACAATTCTCTGATCACCTTCAGGATTGGACATGTATTGCTCCGTGTCTCCATAAGGGTTGGTGATGCTCCTGGCCCTGAGGATCCTCAACCCCACCCAATGAGACCAACCACCTTCGCTTCTCTTAACAATAGAGGCTATAGGGCGAGTCTCTGTACGTGCTAGACGCTCTCCTTCCTTCGGGAAGGGGGTACTCTGATTTTCCTGATTGAGACATACCGACATGACTGCCAAAGCCAGCTGGTGGCTGGGGTCAGGGGGGATGGGGCATACTTCATCCACCTCACCACACTTTTGTGAAAAGTGATGATCCTATTCTCCCTTGACCTATTTCCTGATATTCTGGGGGTAGCAAAGGTCATGCCAGGCTGCTTACTGAACCTCTGGGTCTGTGTGAAGAGGCTGAAACCAATCCCTGATACTGAACCCAGAGCAGGTGTGCTTCTATCAGCAGGTGTCCACCTTCCTTGGCACACTGGATCATCATGAGTGCCTGGTCCTGGGTGAGGATTTTAACACCATCCTGGAGTTTCTGGTCAAGCTCAACTGGGCCTTGACCTAACCCATCACCTTCAGTTGAGGAGTGCATAATGGCTGCCTGCTGTCTAGTAAGCTTCATAAGCATCACTATCAAGTCCTTCCTCCATCTCCTCTAGATTAGGATGATGGGGTTGGTGCTTTGAGAACCAGACTTGTGGGTGGTTCTTTGGACATATACTGACGATGTGCTTTGAGTGTCCCAGGACCTGGGAGACCTGGTGCAGGTGGAGACTTGCCAAGACTTGAGCAGCCTCCTCTGCCCAGGCCAACTGGGATGTGGGGAAGAACTCTGGACTGATGACTGGAGTAGGTGGCAGCCGAGCTCCCTCCCACAAGCGCTCTGACCCATCCAGTGGGGCATGGGTCCACTGCTCTATCTGGGTGTGTACTACCACTGATCCCTCCCCACTGAAAAAATAGTAGTGATCTAGAAGCTAGGGTTTATGACCAATTGTGGAGGTGGACAGGTGGTCCTGCCTATGCTCTGGCACTGGTTCAACACCTTGAGCCCAAACCTGGGAATCCTGGCTAGTCTCTGGAAGAAGATCCCGGTGTTTTTTCTGACCAGGACTGCACTAGATCTATGTGGGTATCCTGAGTCTCCCCCCCGGGGGAGGGAAGACAGGGTCTGCTCTCCATCCAGAGAAAGGCCCACCCTTCCAACTTCAGACTCTGCAGAAACTTGTTTAAAAGGCAGGTAGCTTGGCATGAAGCATGCTGGCACACACCTTCCTCCTCTGCCTCCAAGGGATCTGATATGAGTGGCAACTCTTATCTCCACACAAGATGTCTCCCCAAGACCCCTCTGAACTGCTGGTCTTTCATCAGGATCTCTTTAGGATCTGGAAACTAGTTTGAGCAACCAGGTCCATAGAGGCTGCCAAGGAGGACCTCTTAGCTGAACCCCTGCTACACAATCCACATCTTAGTGTGAAAGTGACAGTCAGAGACTGGTGAATCAGAGATTGGTCCTGGCTAGTACCACTAGACTTTCAGACCTCTTGGACTACAATCAGAGGGACTGGGTGGACCCCACAGCGCTCTATCAGTGCATGGGTTTGCCCACTCAGTCAAGTGGTCCAGGAGGTGAGGACAACTTTGCATCCTGCTTCTCTTGCTTTCCTCAAGCAGGTTCTGCAGGACAGTGTTCCCCACTCATCCCTCACCCCTGGCCCTCCAGAACTTATTAGGCCCCTTCTTGGTGAGCCTCCCCACATGCCCCCAACACACCCCCTGAGCCGTGTGCATGACATTCAGCTGGTCCATCTCTGAACCATGCTAGAAGGGCATCTGCATGCATAAGTGCTGACTTTCCCTCTTTTTCGTGGGTGCTTAACCCCCCCAAATCCCCCAGCCCTGCCCCCAATCCACCCCTTCCACAAAGTCCCACCATTGCCCAACCCCCATTCCAACCTCTTCCCCAAGTTCCCGCCTCAATTTGACCCCTTCCTTGCCCCTATTCCAACTCCTTCCCCAAATCCCCACCCTGGCACTTCCTCTTCCCCTCCTCCTCTCCTGAGCATGCCATGTTCCTATTCCTCCCCCTCCCAGATAATGCTAACACTGCCAAACAGCTGTTTGCCTGTTGCTAGGCAGGAAGCACTGGGAGGTAGGCAGAGGAGCAGGAACACAGCGGGCTCAGGGGAGGAGGCAGGGCCTGGGGGGAGCTTGGCTGCTGGTGAGTGCACAGCACCCAGTATTTTTTCCCCATGGATGCTCCAGGCCCAAAGCAACCACGGAGTTGGCACATATGTCTGCATGTGCTTGTGCTTCACACCATCCACTTCCTGCCTTCATGTCCTGCCCCTACACCAGATGGCAAGACCTGCTGTCACCTGAGGAGGGCAAGGAAGCCAAGTGGGCCAATCTGTACTCCACTCTGATTCCACAGCCTACTGGGGACATTAATTGGCAGCTTCTTCATGGGGCTATGAGAATTGGTGTGTATCAGGCATATTTCACAAACTCCCCCAACACCTATCCTTTTGGAGCAAGGAAGACACCCTGGCACATATCTACATAGGGTAAATCAGGTTACATCCCCTTCCAGAGGCTTACAACTTGGTCAGATTTGGGCTGATTTTTACTGGATCACAAAAGGGACATCTGTCACAAACACCACCCCTACCAAATGTCAAGTTCTTGCTTTAAAGCATTGGGTGCTAAAGCTGTTCAATGTAAAGGTCACCAGAATTTTTTAACCTAGGCAAAACAATGTATTTTTCCCCTATAGTCATTTTCATAAACAGCTGAACTATTTTTGCTGTAATTTTCCAGAAGAATTCAGCCTAAGGCAGACACTCAGCATGGAAAATTTCAGCTTAAATGGTTAAAGTTTGGCAAAGTTGTAAGCAACCGAAAACAGGGTTTTACAATGGAAAGCTTCAGGTGACCTTAATAGGTACTGCTTCAAGACCTGCTTCAAGTGATCCAGGACCAATCTTAAAATAATTGTTGAAGGTTAATCTAATAGAGAGTCACATAAGACATAGCAAAAATGATCTGATTTTCTAAGAATCCACCTGGCTTCCCATTTTCCAGCAATAGTTTTGCTGGGACAATAAAAAAAAGAGACTAATTAGTTGCATTTTGTTTCTTGTCAGTTTTGTTTTCCAGGTCTCCTGTGCAGCCACAATACTGTAATGTCTGGTTTGCAAATAGGCAGAGAAGTGGATTTTTTATTCATTTGTTTTTCTTTCAATTCAAGTAAACTGTTTCCTTTGAAATATTTTCTTTAAAATCTTTATGAAAATATTCCTATTACCATTATGTTTTGTAAGGCCTTGTCTTACATGCCTTTCTTTCTTGCTTTCTAAAAAACTAAATTTTGAATCTAGTGTATGTCCACACTGCACAATAAGCCTGGGTTCTGACTCATGTTTGAGCCCAAGCTCCCCTTCTGTCCACACACAAATCAGTGTAACTCATTGTAACGGAGTCAGGACTCACCACCTGGCACCTCCTGCTGGTTGTCCCTGGGAATTAGCTCTGTCCAGGGGACAGCCCCCTCCTGGTTGTGTCCCATCTGTCATTTCTGGACCCACAGTGCTCCCTGCTCAGCAGCATCCTCTTTGAGGCCACTGCCCTCCAGCAGTGCCCCTTAGTCTATCCACATCCCCTACTGAAGGGGAGGGAGATTAAGCAACAGCCCTACACCCCAGCCACCACATCCAACCATACTCTCTGAGTCTAATCCCTCTTATCAAGGATCTGGCATAGTCTATAATGGTCACTCCCTACAGCCAATGGCTGGGTATACTGCAAGGGGGGGACCCCAGCCCACCCTCTACTCTGGATCCCAGCCCAGGCACCCTCTGCCAGCAGCCTCTCTGTCCTCCTCCTCTCCCCTCATCTGTCTGCTTCCCTGGGCCGCTTCCCCTACAGCCCCTTGCACCAACTAGGCCTTCCCCACAGGACCAGCAAGCTACGGGCTAGAGCTCCGTCCTTTTGCTCCCTGTTCACAATGCTAGTCTCCCACCTTTAGCAACTACCCTGCCCCTCTCAAATACCTGGGACAAACTGACTGTTCCCTTCCTGGACAGCCTTCTTATAGAGCTGAGCCTGGCCCTGATTGGCTGTCTCCAGTCTGGGCCCTGATTGGCTTACAATAAGTCCTTCTCTAATTGGCTCTGTGTCTGTTCAGGCGTCCTGGCCTGCCACAGTCCACACTTTTTGGGAGAGGGGCAGTCAGCCTCACTGCACTCAAGTGAGCAGATACTTAGGACTTTACTAGGGAAGTGGGTCAGAGCCCAAATCCCACTGTGACTCTGGTCCAAGCTTTGTCATTTTGCAGTGTTGATGCATTTCAAGCTAAAAATCTGAGTTAGAAGATCAGCACAGTGCAGTATGGATGTGTTAGTAGGGCTGTGAGGCCTGGATCAAGCAATTATCAGCTGAGGTTTACAATGCTGTGTGAATGTTCAAGCATGGGCTTGGAAACACTTAGTTCATGAGCATGGGTCTCACATACCCAGGTTTACAATGCAGTGTAAACATACTCAGAATGACCTGGCAGCCTTCTTGTAAATTACCAGAACATATGATAAAATCATTAGCTGTGGTGCTCTTAGTAACAGAAGACATTCTTAAGGCAGTGAAGTGACTTGTATTATCTATAACTTTAACAGCTTCCCTTTGTCTTCGGGTTTTGAATATTGCAAAGTCACATTAACTGAATGAAGGGGATATGGATTTAGGCATGCATATATGATCTCTGCATAAATAGTTAAACAAAACACAAGATGATTAGAAGCTAACAAAGCATGGATCAGCTATAGTGTGACCAAAAATGTGGGATAAACTAATATTTAAGAATAACATAGCTTGAATGTATTCTAAAGTATATACAAACATGTAAGGGTGAGTAAACTTAGAACACAATTAAAAATCAGTCTATAAGAACTTCCAAGAGATAGCATGTTTTTATAGCAAGCTGTTAATACACATGTTGTTGAGTGTATTACATGCACTTATGAGGAGACACTATAGAGCTATGGTGATACAGCCTAACACATTTGTAAGTTTGAGCAAGTATCATTAAGGTTACTTAAAGGAGCTATTTTGCCATGGTAGTAATGTCAAAAAGAGAACTCATTCTATCTGCATTGGCTCTGCTTCAGGTACCATGGTAAAGCAAATTTATGGAAGATATAAGATAGCTTTTTGCTAACTATCAAACTCTTGGGAGGATTTGAGCTAGAATTTATATGTAGATCCATTTTCTTAACCAGAGCCATTTTTGCTGCACTAACTTTATAGGTAAGAAGACAACTTATGATTAAGACAATCTGGCCTCAATTCTCCAGTAGTTAGAGCCTGGTGTAATCATTTATACCACTTCAAAGTGGGCATAAAATGTGGTCAAATCAGAATGGTAGCAGTTTTCACTGATTTTGTATTCATTTTGAATTGGTAGAAATCCTGCACCTTGTGCAGCAGGCCTTCTGTGTTTATATTAATTATTTTCCAAATGTGAGTGACATATCTTACATTTATGATCATTGTTTTATAATTAGGACTTCATCCCACACATATTTTATATGTAGTAACTGCAGCATACAATTCCTTTTACTTGGTTGATCTTACTAACTAATGAAGAACAAAATTTCACTGAATTCATAATATTGCTATGGAACTGATACATACTGTACTGTATATTTTATGGAAATTAACACATTTCCTCTCAAGGTGCATATTTTCAAACTACAATTGCTCTTTACTGAAGGCACTTTTTCAAACAAAAAAGGTGCAGTACATTTTACATCTATATATTTTTATTCACTCAGTAATGTTCACAGTTGAAAACATTTATCTAAATTAGTAGTTACAGTATTTGTTCAAACCAATGCATTTTTACTGGCATCTTGCAAGTAAATGTTATTCACAGTTTTTAGGAAGGTGTTTCAACCAAACCCACACCACTTAAAAACAAGTAATAATAACAACAAAAGAAATCTGTGTCTGCCTATGCAATATTGCTTAAGTATGAAAGTAAAATTTATCCTGAGTATAACTCCACTAAAATCAGTTGAGTTACATTTGGCATGAATATGGCCATTGACTTTTAGTAAATCAACTGGTACATATTTTTTTTCATCCAATATTTTAACTTACATTGGTATACAATGCTCTATTTCTGCAGGTGGAAGGAAGCACACTGGGCAGATCTGGCTCTGGTGATGCATAGAAGAGAGGAACACCAAATCTATTACATCATGCTCTCATTTTCTGGCACCTTGTGAAAGCCCCTCTACCAGTGCTTGATATGGTTAGATGTAGTGAGCAACCTTTCTATGCACTATTCCCTTCTCCAAGAGGTGGCTGTTATCTAATGGATGTCAGTACCAAAGTTCATGCATTTAAATGCAGTAATATTATGATTTTTTTTGTGACTGAAAAGGATTTCAGAGGGCTCTGGAGCTTGTCTTGCGATGACATCATAAGCCCCAGCCCCAAGCCAGCAGAATCTCTCCTCTCCACATGCTGTTCTTGCAGGAGGGAAGGGAGAAAAGGAGAGAGCAAAGAGCCCAGCAGTCCAGTGCAAGTTGGCTGTCTCCGTCTCTTCTGTGAGCACAACAAAGGGGGCCTCTGCTCCTCCCCCATCCCTACTGCAACACCTAGCATGGACAGGGGCGGCTCTATGTTTTTTGCTGCTCCAAGCATGGCAGTCAGGCAGCCTTTGGCGGCGTTTCTGCGGGAGGTCTGCCGGTCACACGGATTCGGCGGCGGTTCAGTGGGTGATCTGCAGGTCCCACGCATTTGGTACCAGCGGACCTCCCACAGAAATGCCGCTGAAGGCAGCCTGACTGCTGCCCTCACAGCGACCAGCAGGCAGACGCCCGCGACTTGCCGCTCCAAGCACGCGCTTGGACGCTGGTGCCTGGAGCCACCCCTGACAGGGGCAAAACGGTGGAGGGGACGAAGAACCCCTGTATCTTCCCACCCAGCTTGCAAAGGGGAGAGGAGACTCCACTGCAGCCTTTGGCATGAGATGGAGGGATGAAGAACACCAGGAGGAGCAACTGTTTAGGGGAGCTGAACTGGGGAGATGGCAACTGATGTGGGTGAGTGGTTTGAATTGATGGTGGGGGCTGAAATGATGGAGGTGGGGCTGGGAGGGCTGAACTGAAGGGCAAGGAAAATAATGGGGTGGGCTGAACTGATGGTGGGAGCCCAGATCTGAGGGGGAGGGTCAGGGCTGAGGGGGTGGGCTGAGTTGATGGGGGGACAGAATTGATGGAAGGGCTGGGTTGGGCCAGAACTGATGGGAGGACTGGAGAATAGCATTAACTGCTGGACTGGCGATGTAGGGCAGATGTAGGGGTGAGACCTCCTGCAGTAGGGGCCAAAATCACCATATCTAATACTTATGGGAGAGTGGGCAACACCAATTGTCACACACACACAAGATGGACAGAGAAAGTTCAAAAATCAAAAAACAGACCAAAAGCACAGCATGGGTGATGAGTGTAACAAGGAGCCATGCCAGCAGGCTGAGGGAAGGCCATAAGAACAATATGGAGGGGCCTTGCCTTTCCCTGAAGGACTGGATCTTTTCTTTAGAGTAACTCCCATAGATGCATTAGACTAGAACAGAGGTTCCCAAACTTGGTTCATGGCTTGTTTAGCATAAGCCCTGGTGGGCTGTGAGACACTTTGTTTACCTGAGCATCTGCAGGTATTGCCGCTTGCAGCCCACAGTGGCCAGGAACGGTGAACTGCAGCCCGTGGGAGCTGCAAGCAGATGCTCGGGTAAACAAAGCGTCTCACAGCCTGGACTAGAAGACTGTAGCCCTGTAGTTCTCAAGCCCCTGATATCAAACATAATAGAATATTAGGGTTGGAAGGGACCTCAGGAGATCATCTAGTCTAACCCCCTGCTCAAAGCAGGACCAATCCCCAGACTGATTTTTACCCCAGTTCCCTAAATGGCCTCCTCAAGGATTGAGCTTACAACCCTGGGTTTAGTAGGCCAATGCTCAAACCACTGAGCTATGGTAAACTATGAGGTGAATTTACATGTTTCCTTGTGTGTGTGAGAGAGAGAGAGAGAGGGAGGGAGCGTAGGTGAGTAAGTGGGTAGGAAGCAGGGTAAAATATGGCCCTTTCTACCAACATATATGGATTTCTTTTAAAATTGCCCTGAGAATATAGGCTCATCTATATTTTAGCTAAAGCTTCTATAGTTCAGTAAAAGAAGGTATACAGCAAAGATATTCAAAATTACTTGATATATTAGACATTTGGGTGAACTGGCAAGCTAAATAGGTAGATGCATGGATATCTAGTTGCTGGATAAGAAGCTGATGCAACTCACTGATGTGAAATACAGCATAAGATTAAAAAAAACCTTTATATAAAAAAGGCCTGAAAATATTTATATAAAGAACACTGTTGAAAGGACTCCATATAAAAGAATACACACCATGGCAGAGAATATAATGATTGTGCACAGACACATTTTCAAAAGTGATTAGTGATTCTAGGTGCCTCAATTTTTGAATGGCAGACAAAATATCTGAAAGCAGCCTGATTTTCAAGAGAGTGGATAATCAGCATTCTCTGAAAATCAGACCTATTAAAGCGTCCCAAGTTGGGTACCTAAAGACTGACGTTTTTGAAAATCGGCTAAAAAGCCTAAAATAATAATAATAATATTAGTTTAAAAGGTAAGCAATGATTTCTTTAAATCTGGAGTTCCCAAACTTGGTTCGCGGCTTGTTCAGGGTAAGCTGATGGAGCTCCCAGTGGCCGCAGTTCGCCATTCCTGGCCACTGGGAGCTGTGGATGGCCGTACCTGCAGACACTTAGGTAAACAAAGCGTCTCACGGCCCACCAGGGGCTTATCCTGAATAAGCCACAAACCAAGTTTGGGAACCCCTGATCTAAGCTCTATCACAAGTATTTCACCTCTTTTTTTGCACTCCACCTCCTGAAGATATTTTGGCTAATGGATCCATATAATCTCTTCCCTGTCTGCTAACCTGCTCCACATCTTCCCATAACACTATGCTATGTAATGCAATGCAGAAAGCATTTGTGGAGATCTGTTCCTCAACAGGCAATAGAAATTGACTCCCAGCATAGACTCTCCATATGCTGTACCTCTTTCACCACATGTAGCAAAACCACACCACTTCTGCTACCAAACAGGCCTTCTTCAACCATGGAATGGGATAGAATGGGATGAAGAGCTAAACTTCACCCTTTAGAGAAGAGGACCACTGCTATCATACAATTCAAGCTTCCTAAGACTTAAAAAAATTCTCTGATTTCTAAAAATACAAATAGAGTTATAAGTATAAACAGAAACAATTATTCTTCCATTCTATAAAATACTACATATTTGATAAATTCTGTATTGTTTGTGCACTGTATTACAGGAATGAAAATAAAGACTAGAAAGATCAGCGAAGGACATCAGATGACTGGGTTTTAATTGTTGCCTATTCTAATAAAGTCATAAAATACGACTTTATAGTAAATAGTCCTTATATAGCTTTGTGCTATAACTCAATCTTACATAAACATTTAACCTTGAATTTTAAAGGTGTTCTTTTCTTAATACAGGATTAACTGAATTTCTTTGTTACTATAGGATTATGACAAAGTTGAGAATAAATAATTTAATCATTTTCTTAAGGCTTTTCACATCTAGAGAAACTGTTATAATTCAGGTAACTACAGAGATACCTCAGTCTTCACTGAAACCATGAAAGAAGGGAGAATTCAGTGATTCAAAGAAAACAAGAGTGTAAATGAGAATTTAAATGTATCTACTTTTTTCTGCAAGAATTCTAAATTCCCAGTTATCCTGCCTTTTTTCACACAAAGCTCCCACAGGGCCGCCCAGAGAATTCAGGAGGCCTGGGGTCTTCAGCGAAGGGGGGCTTCCACTTCAGCGGTAATTCGGAGGCGGGGAATCCTTCTGCTCTGGAACCCGCCGCCGAAGTGCCCTGAAGACCCCCGCAGCCGAATTGCCGCCAAAGACCCCACACTTCGGCAGCAGGGGGTCCTTCCACCCTGGAGCGGAAGGACTACCTACCACTGAATTGCCGCCGAAGACCCGGAGCAGAAAAAGCTCCGGGATCCCGGGACCTGCGAGAGTTTTCCGGGGCCCCTGGAGCGAGTGAAGGACCCTGGCTCCAGGGGCCCTGAAAAACTCCCCTGGGGGCCTGGGGCAAATTGCGCCCCCTCCGCCCCCCGGCAGCCATGAGCTCCCATAGAGTCAACTCTATAGAGGTAAGTGGCAGGAAATCTGCTAGGTTTGTAAGTAACTGGATCCTAAGGGTTTAAGAAATAACATTTTTCTGGAAGAAAGAAAAATGGAGTGTATCCTGGAGGGGTAGAGAAACTCAGACTACATTATGTTCAGGTACTCTGTAAGTAGATGAACTTCCTGAGGTAACTTATTTTTTTCCTTTTGATTAGAATTAAAAACTGTTTGTAAGCCTCCATCCACTGGGAAGGTTTAGAAATAGGCAAAGAGGAAGAGAGTTATTGAAGGACATAAATCCACATCGTGTAGAGGTCAAGCATAGGAGTTTATTACACACAGCGCTGGCGGAGTGTCACCTTGCTTATCAGGCTCAGAGACACTGTCAATCAATTGATTACAATAGAATATATAGATTTTCCATGGGCAGGGGAAAGTGACGGGGTAGGCAGTTCCACACCCCACACTTTTGCAGCAAGACAAGATAGCATGTTAGCCAATGGTTAAAAGGTTACATAATGTCTCTGCCCATGGTCTCAAGTTAGCAAGTTAACATTTAATTAATACTTTGATAAAATGTAAATAGTATAAAATATATATATATTGAATTTTGATTTGGGGTCCATAGGAATGGAACAACTCCTCTGATTGTCCAACAGGTACATTCCTAGGGGTTAAAGCAAAGAAACAGTGAAAGTATGTGACAATAAAGATTGTCCCCTTTATGTCTTAAGGCAGGCATTGGTCCCTGGGAAGAGAGGTGGAAGGATGCCATATCTTATACTGACGTGCCAATTTTCATAAACTCAAGGTTGGATCTGTGGGAAGAAAGTTCCCTACAGGAAAGACTGACACTATAGGAACAGGAATCCGTTGTTCAGTCTGAAACACTAGATGAAACTTAATTATTCAGTTACTGTTTCAACATCTGGCATTTCTACTAACCAAGCATATCTTAGTAAAGGCATGTTATCTTGTTTACTCCAGCTTCCTCTTAGCTAATCACTATTTGCTAGGCCTCTGGTTGCTTGACCAAACTCTGGACTTTGGGTCTCAAAAAGAGCTGGCACAATCCACATAAAGTGCACATTGATTTTAACTCTTCAGTTATCTAGCTTCTCAAGTATCAAGGGATAGCCGTGTTAGTCTGTGTCCACAAAAACAAGAAGAAGTCTGGTGGTACCTTAAAGACTAACAGCTTTATTTGGGCATAAGCTTTTGTGGGTAAAAAAACCTCACTTATTCACATGCATGGAGTGAAAAGTTACAGATTCAGGCGTTATATAATGACACATGAAAAGAAAGGAGTACCTCACAAGTGGAGAACCATTGTTGACAGGGCCAATTCAATCAGGGTAGATGTAGTCCACTTCCAATAATAGATGAGGAGGTGTCAATTCCAGGAAACGCAAAGCTGCTCCTGTAATGAGCCAGCCACTCCCAGTCCCTATTCAAGTCCAAATTAATGGTGTTAAATTTGCAAATAAATTTTAGTTCTGCTGTTTCTGTTTGAAATCTGTTTCTGACGTTTTTTTGTTCAAGAAGAGTGACTTTTAAATCTGTTATAGAATGTCCAGGGAGACTGAAGTGTTCACCTACTGGCTTTTGTATGTTACCATTCCTGATATCCAATTTGTGTCCATTTATTCCATTACGTAGGGATTGTTTAGTTTGGCCAATGTACATGGCAGAGGGGCATTGCTGGCACATGATCACATATATAACATTAGTGCAGGTGAATGAGCCCTTGATGATGTGGCTTATGTGGCTGGGTCATCTGATGGTGTCGCCAGAGTAGATATTGGGAAAGAGTAGGCAACGAGGTTTGCTACAGGGATTGTTTGCTGGGTTGGTGTTTCTGTGGTGTGGAGTGTAGTTGTTGGTGAATATTTGCGTCAGGTTGTGCAGTTGTCTTTAAGCGAGGACTGGCCTGCCTCCCAAGGTCTGTGAGAGTGAGGGGTCATTTTCCAGGATAGGTTGTAGATCACTGATAATGCTCTGGAGAGCTTTTAGCTGGGACTATACACGATGGCCAGTGGTGTTCTCTTATTTTCCTTGTTGGGCCTGTCCTGTAGTAGGTGATTTCTAGATACCCGCCTCGCTCTGTCAATCTGTTTCCTCACTTCCCCAGGTCGGTATTGTAGTTTTAAGAATGCTTGATAAAGATCTTGTAGGTGTTTGTCTCTATCTGTGGGATTGGAGAAAATCTGGTTGTATCTTAGGTCTTGGCTGTAGACAATGGATTGTGTGATGTGCCCTGGATGGAAGCTGGAGGCGTGTAGGTAAGTGTAACGATCAGTAGGTTTCCAGTAAGGGTGGTGTTTATGTGACCATCACTTATTTGCCCTGTAGTGTCCAGGAAGTGGATCTCTTGTATGGATTGGTCTAGGCTGAGGTTGATGGTGGGGTGGAAATTGTTGAAATCCAGGTGGAATTCTTCAAGGGCCTCCTTCCCATGGGTCCATATGATGAAGATGTCATCAATGTAGCGCAAGTAGAGGAGGGGCACTAGGGGACGAGAGCTGAGGAAATGTTGTTCTAAGTCTGCCATAAAAATGTTAGCATACTGTGGGGCCATGCGAGTACCCATAGCAGTGCCGCTGACTTGAAAGTATAAGTTGTCCCCAAAACTGAAATGGTTGTTTCAGTCTCAAAGCTCAGCCACCAGGCGTGCTGTGGCCTCATCAGGGATACTGTTCCTGACAGCTTGCTAGCTTCTTAGGAACTGGTTTTTGCTTTGTATATAGCTTTGGGTCCTGATTTGTTGATACATGAATATTATTTTGACTAATGGGGTGGCTGGTTAGGCTTCTTCTACTTTTTCCTGAGATGTGTTTTCTTAGTGACTTTTGCTAAACTTCCACTGAATGGATAATTGTACAAGTGGGTTATGCATATTGGGTGCCCCATAGTTAAGGCTACATTAGAGAGTTCAGTTTGAATGGGAGCTTTAAACCTTTGATTTGTAAGTCATACTGAAAGGGTAAAAAGAAAAAGCTGAGCTTTGAGCACCATTTGGGTTTTTCATGGTAGGTTGATGGAAGAGTTGATAAGAACAAGTTTTAAAAATCACCCCTTCTGGCAACATTTTTTTACTGGATTGTCCCTTTTCTTTGTACCTCTTTTTTTTATTCTGAGAGCTGTATTTTAGCTATGTTCTTCCATCTCATCTGCTCTTTCCTTAGGAAAGTAGTGGTTAGCTAAAATAATTAATTCTTTTTATCCATAATGGAAAACAAATATGCCAAGGCAAACATATTGAATTTTGAAGTGCAGACTTCCTCACCAAAAACCTCTGTAGCCTAGGGAGACTCCAATATAATAACTTAAAAGTGACCTGAGCACCCTTTCAGCAAGAAGGGTATCCTGTGTATCTTGCCGGCTCATGTTGTGTCCCGCCAATTCGTCATGCCCTTGGTGTCTGTACTGCTGGTCAGCTGCGCCTGGAGTGTGGTATTTGTATTCTAATTTCTGTGACTATTCTGTTTGTTTAGCCTCTTCATTTCTGTGACTATTCTGTTTGCTTAGTCTCTTCTCTTTTTCCCTCCTTTATTTGGCACAGAACTGTATATATTGTTGTTACTTGGTACCAACTTATGTATATAGTATATGAAAGTTAAATTGTTGTATTGATTGCTATTGTGGTTAATTGTTGTACTTTACAATATTTGGTTAATGTATATAGTTTACTCAGTTTGGTGTATCTGCTCTTATTTCTGATGAGCAGTTGATCACAGATCATTTGGTTTCCTGTTGTTGGTTGTAAATAGATTGTTTCAAGTTGTGTAAATATTCTCGTTCTAATAGTATTGTTAGTTGGTAAAAGCGCTCATCCCCAGCCCAAGTTGCAACTTATCCCCCATCAATAAACAGCCACGTGGTTTTGAACTTTCAATCTGTCATGTTTTGATTCTCCTCACTCGATCAAAAACTTACCCAAACCTGTATTGGTCTTGGACAACAGCAACTTATGAAAAGGTATGTGATGTGCTGATCTCTTCATATCATTGATAAAAGCATTATTACATCATTGTCAAGTAATTGCTGTTGGGAATGTAAGTGAAAATCTTATGGAGAAGTTCATTTTCATAATGCTGTAAGCAATATGAAAACAGAAAGAAATGCATATCTTTCCCCTTAATTTCCGTGCTTTTAAGGCTTTGAGGTGTCCTGCTGCAAACTTAACTGTCCTTAAAAATAGCTACTATTTGCTAATAAACAGGAATGAATATGGAAGAGATGATCTTGGAATATGTGGCTTCCTGAGTCCTAGAAATGCATGCTTTCCCTAAGCTAATAGGTATTCTCATGGGAATCTGTTGTGGAACAGGGATGCTAAACGGCTCAAGCAGAATGTACTGTAAAATATGGGGGACTTGAGAGGTAAGAGTGAAACATTCTGTCAGGCAACTCAAGCAAGGTGAACACAAAACCTTGTAACTTGGCCAGTTATTTAATGAAATGCAAAGAGAATGCAATACTGGGGTACATTATATGAGTTCTGTTGCAGAGTAGTTCAGCTGCTGTGATTGGAACAAACTGCTTTGAGTGGCAGTTTTATACCTAGTTAGTCAGCCTCAGGACTCCAGGTTCTGCAACGATCATTGTTAACACCAGATCATTCAGGTGTGAACACAGTTTTCTTAGCTGGTTAGATATCCAGTAATAGTATGAAACATGTGAATATTAGCTTAATGATCTGACAGCAGATGCCATTGAAACAGTCCTTCAAGGAGCTTCCTTCTCGTTACAAACATCATGTCAGGCTGGTAGAATTCAGCCAGCGCCTTTCATCCAGTTCTTGCCTGGGGTCAACTATTTGTAGGTTATGCATGAGTATTTTCACAGAACTGGTATTTTGGTAATATTATGCAACAGGTGCTGTGCTATAAGATGGCTTTTGTAGGACAGGGATGGCTCTGGAAATGAAGGAGAACAGGCTTTCACAAACTTGAGCGGGCTGTCTGAGAAGTGGTTTGTGGTTATCTACTGTGATTTCACTAATTTAGGCCACTTCTGAATTACAGGATTCCATGTCCAATCCATGTCCTATCTGTGAGAGAGGATACAGATAGGTCTAGCAAGATGAGTGCACCTGCCAGCACAGAAATCCCTCTCTCACCCATCCCAAATGACTGACCAACCACAGCAGAGCAAAAAAAGCTGAACAGCACAGCAGCCTGGCACCCCCTGGAAGATGGGTTCCAGGAAAACTGCCCTTTTCACCTGCCTCTAGAACAAGTCGTGGGAAGAGTCATTTATTCTGGTAGTGCCAAAGAGTCCTGGCCAGGTGTGGGTCCTGTTGTGCTAGGCACTTTACAAACACAGGTCTTCCCTAAGCAGAGAAAAGACAAACAGATAAGAAATAACTGTCAGAAGCTCAGAACTATTAACTTGCAAACCCTCCCAACTTTTCCTTGCCCCATGATGAGGACCCTACCAAATTCACAATCCATTCTGGTCAATTTCATGGCCCTAGGATTTGAAATTTAGTTAGTTTCACATTTTCAAATGTTGACATTTACAGGGTGTTCCCAACAGCATGGGAGATCAGACCCACCTCCAACAGTTTCTGGCTGCTGCAGGAAGCTCTGGGGATGCTTCCAGAGCAGGTACCCGGAGGTGGGTCTGATCTCTCCTTGATTGTGGCCCTGCAGGAGAAGAGCATGTCTTGTCCCTCTCAAGCTCAGCCAGGACTAGCTGCTAGGATCCCCCAACTGGAGTGCTTCCAGCAGCACAGGGGAGATCAGACCCACCTCTGTGAACCTCCTGAGGCTACAGGAAACTCCAGGGCTGCTGCCCAGTTCAGAGCTTTCTGCAGCAAGGGAAGGTATTCAGAGGTGGGTCTGATTTCTCCCCTCTGAGAGCAGCTGTGCAGGGGAAGAGTAAGTCCCAACCCTTCCCAGACTGGACAGGACTCACAGTTGGAGCCAGTGTGTTTCCCACCCTACTCCTCCTCTCCCCTCCAATAGCTAGATTACACAGAGGACAGGGGCGGCTCCAGGCCCCAGCATGCCAAGTGCGTGCTTGGGGTGGCATGCCGCGGGGGGTGCTCTGCCGGTCGCTGGGAGCGTGGCTGGTGGCTCCGGTGGACCTCCCGCAGGCGTGGCTGTGGAGGGCCTGCTGGTCCTGCAGCTTCGGTGGAGCATCTGCAGGCACGTCTGCAGGAGGTCCACCAGAGCCATGGGACCGGCGACCGGCAGAGCGCCCCCCGCGGTGTGCTGCCATGCTTGGGGCAGCGAAATGGCTAGAGCCGCCCTTGTCAGGGGAGGTCTGATTTCATGGTCCATTGTGTATTTTTCAGGGCCATAAATCTGGTACCCATGACACTTCCTGCATCTAGCTTTTCCTGTCACAGTCAGGAAAACCTCTTTCAGTACCGTTGCCAAGTTTCCTCTTCCCGTGTATTTTGGGAAACTATGTTGCTTTCTCTCCCCAGGGAGGGAGGCTCATGGTCATCACTGTGAGGAGACATGACTCAACTGTCCCTGGTGGCGGCTCCCAGCTGCCTCCCTATTTCTTGGGGGCTGGGGGTGTATATATCCTTAGGGGGAAGAGGCCCACAGTGGCAGGGTCTGGTAGTGACTTTCAGCTATGTCCTTCCCCAGGGCTCTCCTGTATGACCAAGAGGATTTTCTCAATGTTGTCTGTTCAGTATCCTGAAGTCTGACAGGGAGGGGGGGTCCAGGGTATTGGCCCTCCATAGTATGGTGTTGGAAATTAAATCTGAACTTAGCAGTTAGCTTGACCAGGACTGTGAGTGTGGATACCGGGCAGATGGTGAGGTCAATTGTTTCAAGTGACGGCTTCTTAGGCGCTGGCCCAGTACAGTGCCCTTGCGTAGCGGTTGCAGACCTTCTTCTGCAAAGGGGAAAGTCCAGATGCACTTGGCACCATCACTAGCCAAGCAGGGCAGGGGTGTGAGTTGCAGGCGGAGAATCTGTTTCCCCTGCAGCGCTTCCTTGTGCGGCAGCGCTGATTTTGAAGAGGGACGGAACCATGCTACCAGGATGATGTAGCTGCTGGCTTCCCCAAGAGGCCACCCGGGATGCGGATGAGGTGTTACCTGAGGGCTCGCTCGATGGCTATTTGCCAGGGAGGCATCCCGTTACCAAAGCATCTCGTGGTCTACACAGCCCCGAGGCGGGCCGGAATTGCGATTTCCCGGCGTTTTCCGCCCGCCTTCCCCTCTCTCCGGCAGGGCAGATGCGCGGGGCGGCGGGGCCGCCGTGGCTATCTCGGCGGCTCTGGGTCATGAGGGGGCAGGCGGCTGGAGAGCGATTAGGTCCGCGAGTTTCTTGCGAGAGGGCGAGAGAGCAGGCGCACGGCCTGGGAAGGCTGGGGGCAGGTCTCCCTCTTGGTGGTCTTTGAGGCCAACCCTGCGCGCCTCGCTGCCGCCCCCGGAGAGCGCCGTGTAGTCTCCCAGCCGGCGGCCCAGAGCTCAGCGCGAGTGACCTGTCCGGCCAGGCACCCGCCCGCCACCAAACCGCCAACTCCAACCGCCACTTTCAAAACCAGCTCTGGACAGTGCCTCCCCCACCCCCCTCGCTTTTTCCGTTGAGTGTCTCCCGTTGGCTGGAGTACAGCGGCTAGTTGGAGCTCTGATTGGTCCAGATGACTGCCACTCAGGGCTGTGGGGTCGTTTTGAGGTGGGGCATGGTTTCGCTCGCGGCTGAAACCTCTTTGAAACGCTTGTTTGTGGGTATTTTAAATCGGGCGTCTCGCACCTCTGTCACCCACTCATTGGCTGAACGATCAGGCACGCGGCTCTTTCATTGGAGCATCTATCCTGTCAAACATATCTCATCCTGAGGGCGGGCCTAGGAGAGCTGGGGGGAGAAGGGGTGTGGCTTGAACGTGGGTGGGATTTAGGCGGCAAGGTGGGAGGGAGTGGGCGTGGCTAGATCAGAGG
Organism: Chelonoidis abingdonii; assembly: GCF_003597395.2. Taxonomy (NCBI): domain Eukaryota; kingdom Metazoa; phylum Chordata; order Testudines; family Testudinidae; genus Chelonoidis; species Chelonoidis abingdonii. The sequence continues at coordinate 182,444,758 of NC_133769.1, read as the reverse complement.
CGTGGCCAGAGGGGGCTGGACGGAGGCGTGGCCTTTGGCGGGGTGGGCGGGGCCGGGCAGAGGGAGCCGCGCTGAGATTGCCCTTGTCTCTAGAGCTCGAAGCGGCGGGTAGTGGAGCGGGGTTTCCGTGAACCAAGGCACGCGAGCGCGGCTGGCAGCCTCCTCCGCGCCCAGCTCCAGAGCCCGGCACCACTGCACTGGGGGGATCTGCCCAGCGCCGGAGGAGGAGGGAGCCGCCTCACGCCCCCCGCCCCCGCGACCCCGGTCCTCCTCCTCACCCCACTGGATACAGCGAGGCAGAGGAAGACACTGCGGCGGAGGCTCCTGCTGGGGACAGAAGCGCCCGGAGAGAGGCGGCGTAGGCTGCGGGAAGCTCTGCCTGGCGCCCACCCAGCCCGAGGGAAGCCCCCAGGATGCGGCTGAGACCCAGCGCCCTTCTGCGCTTCTACAGCCTCTGCGGGCTCCTCATACAAGGTACCGCCCCCAGCTCCGTCCCGGGGACCCCGCCGCGGGGGTGGAGGCAGCCAGGGGGGACCCCCCGCCTCCGCCCTGGTCCTGCGCCCCCTCCGCCGCTCCTGACCCCCAGCCTCCCGCACTCACTCGTGCCGCGCTGTAGGGATGCGAAGCGCCTCACGAGCCTTAATCCGCCTTCCCCCCCTTCCCCACCAGCCCTTCAACTCCCTGTAACCTTCCCTCTCGGCCCCCCCCTCGCCCCCCGGCAAACGCGGCTCTGCAAGTGAGAGGCAGCCGCGTCCCTGCCGCGGGAGTGTGGCTCTTAGCGCTGCCTCGTTGGCATGGGCGAGAAACAGAAGAGCGAGCCCGTGCTGGGCTCATACGCAGCAGGCGAGAGGATTTTTTTAAAAAATATTAGTAAAAACGTCGAGCAAACCCAGGTTTCCGAAACCAGTGTGGCTCTTGAGGAGCTGTTTTAGCTGTGCCACGCATCCTGCAGCTACTTTCCAGACTCGGCTCTTTGGGGTGGGATTTCTTCCCCTCGCTTCCTTCCCCCTTTCGCCTTCATTGACTGGAGCCTTCCAAGTGAAATGTAACAACCGCTGTGTGACTGCAGTGGAGGGAAATCTGCAAAATACTGTTATCGTGCACATGAATAGTGAGTGAGGGGTGGGAAGAGAAACCTCTCCCAGCTCCGCAGATCTTGCCTTATTTTGGGGGAAGGCAAGAGGAATAGAAATGGCACTGGGTGGAGAAACCGGCGGAGAGAGTTGGCTCCTGCTGTTGTGGGGAGGAGGATGTGGCCGTGGTGCTGGAAGGAGAGTAACGAGGATCTCTCTCTCCGGCTGCAGGGTGGGGGAATCTGGGTTTGGGCTGGTCACTCCCTCCCCCTCTCTCCAGCTGATTGAAGACGAGAAGTTGCCAGATACCCGAGTGCGTGTGGGTGAAGGAATCCTGAAGTCCCCTCCCACCCCCCACCACATGCATCCCGGCGGCCTTGGCAGGATTTAAATGAGGTCAATGAGCCGTCATTCAGCAACTTCTTCGCCTGTACCTTTTCTTTAGGATGGCTGCGGGGACAGAAACATCCCTTTCTTATATATGGAGTAAGGGAGGGGAAGAACCAAATGAACTAAGTGACCTTGTGGGATTTTGTTGTTCTTCCCTCCCTTTGTCCCTGTAAAGTTTGTATTTTCAAATCTCTCTAGTGAGCATCCTTTGCGAAGTCTCCAGAGAAGGTTAAATTCCCGTCCCAGTCCCTCCTCCCCAGAAGCAGAAGTAATCTGCGGGGTGGCTGAAATAGACGCGTCTGTCTATCTCCACTATATTCAGTAACCTGCAGGCAGCACCCACTTCACCTTCTGAGGAAGTTGCATTTTGGTGGCGGTATTGAAGGGGAGGGCGATTAGATTCCTTTGGCGATTGCAAATGATGATTGTATACTCTTGATTTTCCTTACCGATCTGTATGAGTTGCCTAGTACGTCAATGCACAAAGAGCTTCTGTGGTGATGCTATAATACAAGATTTATTGGGGCATGTGCAGCAGACTGCACCTGGGGGTGGAGGCTCCTGTGTGCCTTTACGTTGCCCTGTGAATTGTCAATTCATTGCGATGGGGGGAGGGGGAGGAGGGAGGAGGAGGGAGGGAGGATGAAGGGGAAACCTGTCTGGACTGACTGTCTCTCACCAATAAAATTGGTTTTGCTGCTACCAGAGGAGGATTTGATCTTTTTCTTAAAATGCAGTCGGATGCATTCGGTGCATCACATTTTTTTAAAGCAAACAGAGATTTTTAAAGTGGTGGCTTTCACAACAGTTTAGGGAGTGTGCCAGGGAAAATGCACCATTGCAAGCAATGTTTTTTTTTTTTTTTTTTTTAAAGTGCAAGAAGAAAGGTATAATCCAATTCTACCTGACTGAAAGCAATCAAATCAGGCCTGCCCTTGTGGGAGAGGGAAGAGTTCCCTTCTTACTGCTATCTGGCTCTCTCCCACATTTATAAAATGTCTCCATGTTTTTAACCTCACAGTTGAGATATATTTGGGGGGGGGGTCACTTTTTATTCAAGTATTCATCTACCTAGCTCTTGAGTGCTGATTCAGAAGGTGTTTTTCCTGGATGTATCTTAATATGCTTAGACATATTCCAGAAATATGTTTTTCATTCCTAAGACTTGAGAAATTTACATTATCCTTTGCTGCTTGTGGGTAAGACTAGAGGAGGAAATGATTGAATTTTTACTAGTAAAAGTCTGTTTTGTACAGTGGTGGCTGAGTTTCACTGAACATTGCTTTAGTCCACCTTATGTTGGTACTTTATAAATTCTATTTGTTTAGTTTTACCATTTATTTTGGCACAGCTAGCAGGCACAGTTAAATATATTTGACATACTTATTGTTGGCAGCTCTATAGTTGTATGTAAAAGTAGCCTGTTCCTGTTGGCTTGCCTTGCTCCCCAAAGCTGTGTTAAGCGATTCAACTGATTTATTAAAGTTTCCTCCTCTTGGGCCTTAGGATATCAGTTTTTTGCTAGTTCATTAGATGAATAAAAACTTTGTTCTGTAGATTTTAAATATTTCTGACTTCTGATTGTGAGGACTTCATGTCAATGAAACTTAAGCTAATTAAGCTTAAAAGACCATGCCAGGCAGTCAAACTGATGTTTTCTTTATGGGAGTAAGGCAATGCCCAAAAAGCCAATCAGGGACTTCACTTTCAAAAGTAGTCCTGGGTACTGTGAAATAGGAAAGATGAGAACATATAATAGTTTTTCAGCTAGTGCATGGAATAACAACATTAATAGCAAGCACTCCATTAATTTTTTTGATTGTTCTTTTCTGAAAGTCCGCTAATAACTGCTTACTGTGGGAGGGTAGAAATGGTGGTGGGAGAGGGAGTAATATGCTGAGGTTAGAAGCAGTTTGTCAGATGAGTTCAGATGAAGGTTTCTAACCATTAGAGGAATGAAGTTCTGGAACAGCCATCCAAGGGGAGCAGTTGGAGCAAAAGACATATCTGGCTTCAAGACTAAGCTTGATAAGTTTATGAAGGGGATGGTAGATGGAGATAGCCTAATTTTGGCAATTAATTGATCTTGACTATTAGTGGTAAATATGCCCAATGGCCTCTGATGGGATGTTAGATGGGGTGGGATCCAAGTTACTACAGATAATTTGTTCCTGAGTGTCTTGCCCACGTGCTCAGGGTTTAGCTGATCGCCATATTTGGGACGAGGAAGGAATTTTCCTCAAGGGCAGATTGGCAGAGGCCCTGGGGGTTTTTCACCTTCCTCTGCAGTGTAGGGCACGGGTCACTTGCTGGAGGATTAAACCATGATTTGAGGACTTCAGTAGCTCAAACATAGGTTAGGGGTTTGATACAGGAGTGAGCGAGTGAGATTCTGTGGCCTGTGTTGTGCAGGAGGTCAGACTAGACTATCATATTGGTCCCATCTGACCTTAAAGTCTATGATTCAGAGATGAGAAACTTGAAGTTAGTCTGTTCTGCCCTCTCTAATGGCTGATGCAGAAACAGTAGCTTCTATAGTCTAGAAATCCTAAAAAAAAAAAAAAAAATAGCAATCATAGTAGTTATGTAGTGATTGCACTGTGCCCCAGAGGACTAAATTGTTCAGTTGGTTCACAATACTTGTCATACTCACCTACCTTTTTGCTTTAATTCGTCCACTAAATTAATTTAGTAATATTATCCCCCCCCAAATGTAAAAAGTTTCCAGTGTGCATTTAAAACAACTTGGGAGTTCAGATGATGCACCCTTTTTTATTTTACTTGACAAGCAAACAGTATATTGTAAACACTTCATGTGTGAAGCTATAATACTAAAGATGGGTTTTACTGTACTCTTCGTATAAAGACGTGGGTTAGGATTATCCCAGAATGTAGCTACTATAGCCCCCTGCTGTGTGATAATGCAAATGGCATCTAATGCCTTAATGTGCTCGGCTTCTGCGAAAACACTGGATAGCATTGTATGTGATACTGAAAAAGTACTTTCAATACATTAGTGCTAACACTGGGCAAATGTTTTCAGGGAAGTGTCTATAGACACTCGAAAACAATACTGAATTGCTGTAACTTAAATTACAGTGGATAGACTACTAACAAGCTTTTTTTTTTCTTAAGTTGTGATAATTAATACATCTTATCATTGAAACTGATAGAAAACAGGTTGCCGGTAAGAACATCTTTATCATGAACCCAGATATCTTTATTAAAAAGATACACATCAGGTCCCATATTGATTGACATAACATGATACTGTGGAAATAGTTATGCTACAATAGTTAGTTGGGTAGGTAAAAAATTTTTTAAATTCATTGCGAGTTTTTTGATGTGAAGTTACTATATAGCTGTATATTATGCATAAAGCTCATTCAGCTAAGTAAATTATGGATTACTATTGAATTAGGCAAATCTACAGTATTTAAATATATAACGTAAGGAACATTCTTACATATTTCCTTGCCACTACTATTGATCACACAAATAAAGTCATAAAATGGTTGTCTAAGCACAAGCATATTAGTTCAGCACACATTAGATTGTTTGACTTGTAGAAACTATTACAAAGTCTGTTTTGGCGCACAGAGAAACAAGGTAACAGATTATGGGTTTTTGTTTGTTTGATGATGATTCTTTGTCAGCTCGTGTGTGAAGTATTTAGATCAATAAACATGATGTAGAGCTTTTTTATGAATCTGAGTAGTTTAACCGAAGTTTCATTGGCTTTTAAGCGGTACACACTGATGCTTCATATGTATGTGTAAAATACTCTTAGACCACATCTCATGAAGTTAAATATAATCAGTATTACTGAATAATTGCAGAATATGACTAAGTACTTAATTGGGGAAAATACACTGATTGTATCTTGGTGAGTAAGGATTCCTGGATTAGGTGCTCAAGAAAGAGTTCTGTGACTTACACCTTGTTAAAATTCTTGCTCATTATCTTTTATTCTAAAAAAACCTTAAGCCGTTATCAAGTTCTTAATGTCACTTTAACATTGTATAACAATATACAATTGCTATTTTCCTGTCTAACACCACATTAAATAGTCGACCCTCTTTTTCAGCTTGTCATAAAGCAAGTGTCCTCACAGTGCAGGAAGCCTTGATAAAGAGACACTGGCTCTACATTGTAACATACTAATAGTTCTTGAATTGAAGTAGGTTGACTTTTTTTTTTTTTTTTTCAATGAGGGGGGTTTGAGGGTTTTTTGGCATGTACAAAATGGAGAACTTAAGTCTGTTAGTTTCCCTTTCAGCTTTTGCTTTTTTGCCATTACAATGTTTGCATTTTTAATTCTTACCTGATATTGGATTAAATTCACTGCTGTCAAAGGGATAGGCAACAGCCTTTACTTTGGTAGTTGCATTTGTTTGTTCAAGAGATATGTAGTAATATTAAAGATAAATTCAGTGTGTTCTGAGTTTTTTTTAAATGTTTCTGCATTTGAAATGCAAAAACAAGTTATTTTTATGCACAGTTGCTGGAAACCTTCTGAGCGATGTCAGCTAGTGGCTAATAGAATAGCTATATAGCTAAGAATGTGACGGCCTACTTTCTAACAGAACAGCTTAGGCCCTCTTTAAGACTATAGAAGTAACTATAACATAGTTCTAATACATAAGAGTTCTAATACAAATCTTAAAAACCTGACTTCTTAATGGTTTGCAATTCAGAACAATTTTTAGTCTTAGTTGAAATGAGACTAAAGTCTGGTTATAAGATACAGTCAAACATCGCAATAACGCGCCCCGCCATAATGCGAAATTGCATATAACGCGATCATAAGTTGGCTCTCCTTTAAGGCCTAATACCAGTGGTCCCCAACGCCATGGCGCCCGATGGGACATTGATGTGCCCCCGCGTAGTGCGCAGCAGGGGAGAGAAGCTGCAGCCTCTCATCTGCTGGGGAGAGAGAACTCTGAGGCTGCGGGCGCTGGTGCTCTCTGTCCCCGACAAGTGCAGGGCCGCAGCTTCTCTCCGGCTTCAAGAGAAACTGCGGCCCTGCTCCTGCCAGGGACAGAGAACTCCGAGGCTGTGGGTGCTGGGGCTCTCTGTCCCCGGCAGGCGCGGGGCCGCAGCTCCTCTTGAAGCCGGAGAGAAGTCGCAGCCCCGCGGCTGCCGGGGACAGAGAGCACTGGTGCCCGCAGCCTCGGAGTTCTCTGTCCCCAGCAGGCACGGGGCTGCGGCTTCTCTCCTCTGCTGGGCACTAGAGACACTAGGTGGCACACATCAATGCACCGGGTTGGGGACCACTGACTTAAACTGACTGCTTGAAACCCCGCTATACCGTGACCCCGCATTTAACGTGATGGAATTTTTTGGACCCCAAACATCATGTTATAGTGGGGTTTCACTAGTCATTCTAAGTAGTACAAAGAGCCTGAGAAAGCTGGAGTATAGTGCCACCAACCTGTCTTGCAGGCATAATTAAAAAAAAAAAATCCAAACCAGTGCAGGTTGGAGATACATGGCACTATGTTATGTAACATTGAAATAAATAAACTGCATAAACTTGCAGGACTTCAGTGTACACATTCCTTGTCCTTGAGAGGGTTTTACTGTACGCCTAAAAGTACATAATTTTTTTTAAATTCCATGTCTCTATAGAATATGCATTTTAAAATCATGGAATAGCCATACAAAGGTTCTTGATATCCTTTTTTGTCTACTTTAATGTTTCTTAGCCTATTTTAACATAAATAGATTGTTCTATATAGTCTGAATATATATAGTCTTCATTTTAATCTGCAGTAGGCCAAGTGCAGGTCTCGACGAAATTAAATTTGACCTAAGTTATTCATATATCTGGAGTCAACTTAGCTTAGGTTAACTTATTGCGGTATCTATACCATGCTGGGTTTCTCCCGTCAACTTACCTTATGCTTCTCGTTCCGGTGGAGTACCATATTGATGGCAGAGCAGCTGGCGGTCGATTTAGCATGTCTTCACTACATCTGCTAAGACCCCCACTGGATCAGTCGCTGAAACATGGTAATTTTAGACACACCCTTAGAGTAGGGCAGTACTGAGATGAAGTGCTCTAATGGGAATTGGTTTATTTGGAGAAATATGCAGGGGTGGGGGGGGAGAGTATGAAGTTTAGTAATTAACAGATTGGTAATGAAGATGACATGAAACAGAAGCCTAGCCTGTTCAGGAAATCAGTTACATTATCTCTTGCAGTTCCTAGTGTCTCCAGTGTTTAAAATATAATCTTTCGATCTTCTTCTTAAATAAGATGGAGAATCCAAGATCCAGAATTAACATGAAACTTCTTACAGTAGGCTGTAATGACTATGGCCCCATCTACACGACGTGTGAAATTCGATTTTAGATACGCAATTTCAGCTACGGGAATAGCGTAGCTGAAATCGAATATCTAAAATCGAGTTACTCACCCGTCTTCACCGCGCCGAATCGATGTGCGCGGCTCGCAAAGTCGAATCCGGAACTCCGTTTGTTTTGGTGGAGTTCCGGAATCGATGTAAGCGTGCTCTGGGTTCGATATATCCCCGTCTAGACGAGACGCGATATATCGAACCCAGAGCTTTCGATTTTAACGCGCCGAAATGGCGCGTCGTATAGACGTGGCCTATGTTAAACTGAGGTGAACCTCTAACAACCTAGCTCTGAAAACTCCTGTTTGTTTTTCTGCTGTTCGTACCCACAATTCTCCCACCCCAAAATCTCATGCCATCCTTCATATTGGGGCACAGGGAACTTGATAATATTGTTTCTGGTCCAAAGATGTGTTCTGCATCTCACTGAAGAGGGTAACTGAGAGGAGATGTACTTTCTTTTCCTCTAGCCAGGTAGCAAATATTGCTTTCATATGATCTCAAACCCTTGCTGGTTTAAGAACCAGTAATCAGAAGGCCAGGAAGCAGTCATGGCTTTCACACTCTAAAAAGAAACACATCACTGCTAATATAACTTTACTTGAGCATGAGAGATAATTTTTCCAGTCCTGAAGGTTGAGTTTTAGATGTAATTTTTTCCCCGCTTCCCCTAAACTACTGAGGAGTGTTAAACTGTTCCTGGGTTTCTTTCCAGTGGTGGCTATGCTTCAGTGTCAGAAGAAATGATCCCTATGCAAAGTTTGTATAGCAGTGTGGATTTGTAAAGTGGTTTCAGATACGAAAAGTACCATAAGCAAAACTTGTAGCTGTGTACAGCAGTGTCTTAATCTTGTTTACCATAGTTGAGCTTGTTTTACTTAATTCTTCATACCCTGCCACTAATTCATACTGTCAAATAGGCTCTGAAATATAATGTATATGGCCTTATGCTGGTTAATAGTCCTCTCTACATCCTTGAAAGAGTAGTACAAATAGGAATTCCCTTTGCTCTTGTGCATTTATACTCACTGTAAATTGGCAGACTGCAGTTGATATGACCCGTCAAAATTATCAAGTATTTAAGGAGTTTTTGTTGTCAGTTTGACTTTAGTTACAGGAAATGGTGGAGGGGGCAGAAAATATATAACAATTTAAGGCTATTCACTTTGTTTATTTTGAGTTCTCAAGCAGCATTTTTCTTTGCTTATCTCAATTGTCTATTAACAGCAAAAATACTCAGTCATTTTGTGTGTATGGTGTAATTGATTATCAGCGTTTAAGGACAAATGTAATCCTTAATGATAAGCAGTTCAGTGGCTTATGATGGGTGTTTCTCCCCTTTTTTGGGGGGAGGGGAAGGCGGAGGAAGGCCAAGAAAAAATGAGGCCAGATTCCTGTGACAAAGTGTAAATATCTAGGTTAAATCTGAAATATAGCTAAATATTATGCTTATTGAATAAATGTTTATAGTAATTTCTTTTGCTAATCTTAATTAAAATGAAAGCTGACTATACAAAACAACTGATCAATGTCTACATAAAATAATCTTGATTATGGATATCAGTGTGCGTTCATAATGCATTACACTATGCATTTCCATCTTTCTTCACTTTGCAGAAATGTCGAGCAACAAACCAGCACAGACAGTTCTTTGATCCAGCTGTGCTGGCAGGCCTTAACTCTACCTCTGCTTAGCGAAGCTCTACCCAGACGGCTCCAAAAAATTTGGCCAATTGACAGTTCTGAGGAAAATTTAAGGCCAAATCACTTCACAGTAGCAGTTACAGTAGACACTTTGGGATAAATATCTGAACAAATGGAAAATACCACACTGACCTACATGTGCTGGATTATCTGTAACTTGACCTGCTTTCATTCCTACCATGCTAAAAAGAAGGGGGCTGCTCTGATTAGATCCTAACAAGGGGAAAAAACAGCTAGTTGAAGCAGAAGCCATTAGTTTTCAGAATTATGTAGGATTTATGAGCACTATCCTCTTTATTCCAGAACAACTCCAGCTGTGTAAGTTTGACAGTTCAATTTTGTAATTGTTTGACCATTTGGATTATCAATTGAACACTGATGTGTAATAGAAATAGCACAGATGAATATTGAAAAACCCAAGAGAAACTGTGATCAACAAAATATTACTAACAAGGGGAAGTTCAAAAGCATTAGTTTAAGTTGGATCTTTGTAGTAGTTAAAACTAGGTTATTCAGAATCCTTTGCACCACTATTTCTAGTGTCCCCTGCCATGATCGTTTTCTCTCTTACCCTCCATATTAGCATTAAATATATTAGTCAAAAGCATGTTATAAATTTGCCTGCTCTTATCTTCCTGTCCAAAATATGCAGATTGTAATCTATGGTAGCCTGTTTTTATTTTTATATACGTTAAAAAAAAAAAAAAAAAAAGCTGAGCTTTTAGTTGCAGGAGTCAGATAAATAGCTGCATGGCTTCCCTGCTGCTTGGTGCATCTATGATACACTTTCTGACATGAATCCACTAGTAGAGGAGGAAGAGAAATCACTGGCTTTTCTACCTTCTAAAGAAGTAAATATACTGTTCAGTTGTGTCTACCACTGTCTTGAATCATATCGTGACAGGGTCAGCTGTGCTGGAAAAACTTACTTTTATGGTTCAAAATATAAAGAGATAAATACAGTACTGCATCTGTTAGCAAACTGAGAAACATTAAAGGCACTGACTAGAGAGATTCACTGTGAACAGTTTACTAATCAAGGATTAAACACTATCTCTAAATCTGCAACAAAGGCTGTAAAAAGACTATAATTTACACTGGTTCTTCCCTCAGCTTGGGCCTTTCGTTAGCATCTAAAATCATTGCAACTAGAAATTAAAGAAATTCTATCTTTAGGATGATTTGGGAATGTTCAGCATTCAGATGTTACTACAGTAGTTGACTAAAAATGGAACTGAAAGTGTACTAGAATAAGCGTAGCATTCCAGTTCCCCTCTGAAAGCTTTAAAAAATCTTGTTAAATACACAGATAAAATGTAGGCATAGCTAATAATTAGGGCTGTCAAGCAATTAAAAATAATCTTGATTAAGCATGCGATAAAACAATAATAGAATAACATTTATTGAAATATTTTTGGATGTTTCTACATTTTCAAATATATGGATTTCAATTACAACACCGAATACAAAGTGTAGAGTGAGCACTTTATATTTTTGATTACAAATATTTGCACTGTAAAAAAACAAAAAAATGTAGGAACACATAGTAAGTACTGTAGTGCAATCTCTTTATCATGAAAATACAACTGACTAATGGGGATTTTTTGTTACATAACTGCATTCAAACAAATCAATGAAAAACTTCAGAGCCTGCAAGTCTACTCAGTCCTATTTCTTGTACAGCCAGTCGCTCAGACAAACAAGTTTGTTTACATTTGCAGGAGATAATGCTGCCTGCTTCTTGTTCAAAATGTCACCTGAAAGTAAGAATAGGCATTCGCATGACACTGTTGCAGCCAGCACTGCAAGATATTTACATGCCAGATGTGCTGAAGATTCATATGTCCCTCCAAGCATCATCCACCATTTCAGAGGACATGCTTCCATGCTGATGCTCATTTTAAAAAAAGTGTTCATTAAATGTGTGACCAAACTCCTTGAGGGAGAATTGTATGTCTCTGGCTCTGTTTTACCCATATTCTGCAATATATTTCATGTTATAGTAGTCTCAGATGACTCAACACATGTTTTTCATTCTATGAACACTTTCACAGCAGATTTGACAAAATGCAAAGCAGGTACTAATGTGAGATTTCTAAAGATAGCTACAGCACTCAATCCAAGGTTTAAGAATCTGAAGTGCCTTCCAAAATCTGAGAGGGATGAGGTGTGGAGCATGCTTTCAGAAGTCTGAAAAGAGCAATGCTCTGATGGAGAAACTATAGAATCTGAACCACCAAAAAAGAAAATCACCCTTCTGCTGGTGGCATATGACTCAGATTATGAAAATGAACATGTATTGGTCTGCATCGTTTTGGATAGTTATTGAACAGAACAGAACCTATCATCAGCATGGATGCATGTCCTCTGAGTGATTGACTGTACAAGAAATAGGACTGAATGGACTCTTAGGCTCTAAAGTTTTTGCTTTGATTTGTTTGAGTGCAGTTATGTAACAAACAAATCCCCATTAGTCAGCTGCATTTTCATGATAGAGATTGCACTACAGTAATTGTATGAGGTGAACTGAAAAAATACTATTTCTTACCATTTGTATAGGGCAAATAATATAAAGTGAGCAGTCTATACTTTGATTTCAATTACAATATAATACAATATATTTGTAAATGTAGAAAAAAATCCAAAATAGTTAATAAATTTCAAATGGTATTCTATCGATTTTAAAACTGCAGTTAAGTCAAAGAAAGCTGATTGCGTGAGTTAACTGCAATTAATTGACCTCCATAATAATAATGTAACAAATATGCTGGCCTGGTGGCAGCTGCTTCACTGAATTTTATGGACCAGCAAGGGCTGGGAACAATGCTGAACAGTCTATGACCTCCGTTCCTGTGAATTTCAGAGCACTTCATCTCAACTCTCCAACTAAATGATACCTCCAGGATCAAAATGGAGTGGCTTTCCCCTTCAGTCCAAACAAGAAAGTAGCATCAAGGTGAGATCTTGAACATGTAATATACGAAAATCCATTTTCCCCCACAACTTGCATAATAATGTGGAGAACCACTAGCAGACAACCTATTTTGGTTGATCTTAAAATTAGAAGAAGGGGTCTGCTTTGATACTTCTCCCCTGCTTCCATTGAGTATAAGTGGAACCCCCCACTACTATATCTTTGTAGGCTACACACTCACTTTATTCTTTTAACTAATAAAATTAAAGCCTGGAATCTGACACCTGACTCAAATCTTAATTTGTTAAGTCAGAAATGACATACCAAACTTATTATAAAAGGAAATGAGAACTAGTACAATCTGCAATAATTTTACCATTGTTCAAATTTAAATTAACTTATACAAATTGTAGGCCAACAACTGCCCAAGAGGTGTCAACATCAAGGTTTTCTATGTTATATGACATATCTTCACACTGGTATAGGGTGTTAGATTTAAATCAGTGACTCAAAATCACTGATTTAATTATTTAAATAAGGAAACCTTGATTTAAATGATCATTTTTCATTTTTATTTGTAATTTATCTAAAAATTTTTGATTCTCAGCGGTTCGTAGCCATTAAAAAAACTTGTGTAAAGTCTATATTTATTTGCCAAACTTGGTGCTGCTTATGCTAATATGTATGATTCACCATAACTAGCTATTCACTATTTAAGCAATTATATTTAAGCAGATTCTTAATAAAAATGTAAAAATTAATATAAAACGGTGAATACATTTATTTGACTTTTAATTCATGATTTGTGCCAAGCTCGAGTAGGACAGAAATTCAGATTCAAGTAAATGCAGAATTGTATGTTTAATATGCTAGAAACAACTTTTTTCCAAAGTTATCAAAACATGCTTTGCATATGAAAGGAATCATTCACTCTAGATAGTGAATTGGACTCAGTGACTGAAATTTATGTTCTGTAGGAGTTCAGAAGCAGTAGATCTTACCTTCTCATATCTAATTTTTATTTGTAGCTTGGAAGAGGAAAGAAAGTCTTCCTGCTCTTAGAACTCCTGTTTAGTATCTCAGCTTTGAATTAACTAGTCATTTGAATGGAACTAGTTGAAAAAACTGAAGAGAAGATTTTTCTCTGCACCTGCAGAAGAGGCTACTGCTGTCAAAAGCTGGTTAAGCACTTCAACAAACTCCAGTGACCCCAAATAAAACTGGGTGCTCAGCATAGCCCGAGGCATCATGAGATCTTGCTGTGACCATTGAAAAATAGGCTTTGGGGTGCTAATAAAATAATCTATCACCCCATTACTATCCTTCCTGAGGTACCAGTCTCCAGGGTAGTCTAGGAAACACTTGGAGGACATGGATATGACATTCCAATAAAGTGATTGGCACAGGCAGTGTTCTTTTCAAAACAAAACATCTCTCTTTAGTTTAACTAATAATCTCTACTACAATCTAATCCAAAACCATGAATTAGATATGTCCCTTGTTGCAAGTTAAGGAGCATTCATACAGTAAAAGCTATTTTATCCAGCACTTCACCAACCAGAAAGCTCTATAAACCAGCATTTCTGATTTTCATTGAACTCTGGTTTATAGTCTGGTTGGCATGAGGTCAGCAGAGGGTTGGGACATAGGAGGAGGTGTGGAACACAGGCCCTGGTGCGGGGGAGAGATTGGGCATGGGAGGCGGGGGAGGGGGNCAGCACGCTCAGGGGAGGAGGCTGAGGGGAGGCGGGGGAGGGGGGGGCTTGGGGCACAGGATGTGTGGGGTGCTGGATCCAGGGGGCATTCACCTCAGTCAGCAGCCTGTCCCAGCTGCTCTTAAGCAGGTGCGCAGCAGATGGGTCTGCACACTGCTGCTGTCCCTCCCCAAACACTAGCTCCACAACTCCCATTTGGCTGGGAATCATGGTTAATGCGAACTGTGGGGATAGCACTTGCAAGCAGAGGCAGCGTGCAGGACCACCTGCCACACCTCCACCTAGAAGCAGCCGGGACAGATCACAGCTTGTGGGGAGCTGCCTGAGGTGAGTGTCCCCAGGATCTGGCACCCCACACACCCTCCCGTGCCCAACATGCAGCCCCATGCCCTCTCCCAACCCCCCTCTCTCATAGTTAACTGGCATTTTTCATTTACCAGCACCCCCCATTCCCCCAGCATGATGTTACTGTAGCATATTTTGAGTGATTCTAAATGATGCATTCTGCCACAGATGGCCAGTCTGTGACAGATTGCTGACAGATTTTAACTTAAATATAAGTTTATTTATTTATTTACTTCGGAAATTACTATTAACACACACCTCAAGCATAAACATACTAATACTATCCCACACTATAATTATACTATACTATAATTTAAAATGAGTAGGCTTACCTTATTTTTGATTCTGCTGTATTTTCTGTTGGTGCTGGCTGGTTGCTTGCTTGCTGCTGCTCTGGTCAGTCATCTTGGTTCCATGGCAGGTCTCTTCACCACTCTCTCTCTCTCTCTCTTTCTCTCCCTCCCATTCCTCTCCCAGGAGCAATTCTTGCTGGCTCCCAACTGATTTACTGCCTATTACCACCCTGCCTTTTATACTGTCTTGGGCATGCCCCCAACATGTTCATGCAACCTTTGAACCACCAGAAGGGAGGTGAGGGACATGATCGAGTTTGTTTCCCCTCACCAACTCAAATGCACATATCCCCTATTGCTCCTAAACCAACCAGTTGTCCATCCTGTTTAGGAAGATGGGCATTGGGCTGGCTACTTTTGTAGCCAGCAAAGTCTCCCCTTGACTTTTGTAGGACAAAATCAGGCCAAGTCGGAAGGAATAAGGTTGAAGGGATAAAATATTTAAGCTGCTCAGCCACTGCAAAGCACAAAGTTAAATTAAAAAGCATTTTTGGCATAAATTTTATCACAATATATTGTGTTCAATATTTGATCTCCTGGACTAAAATTTGATAAAATCTTAGAGAGAATGTCATATTGGTATCTTGAGAACACTAATTCAGTATGCATCTGAAACTTCTTTAAATAGAGGTAATTGTAATACCGTCTCCTGAGATTATGTTAGTGTTATCTTGGTCTCAACAATATTTTCCCTTGTAGGCTTTATTAAAATAAAATAGTATTTTTGTATAGTATACTCCATGTTGTATAATATACAGCTTAATGAGAGATGTCAAGTATATTGCATTTTTTTTGACAGTGCAGCCCAAGATTTTTTTCCCCCAACAATTGATGCCTTGAACTTACACCCCTTTTGAGGGTCTGTATAGATTTAAGAAGCGGTTGCTACTGCAAGATGTAAGCCAGAGGTCAGTAACGTTTGGCACATGGCCCATCAGGGTAATCCACTGGCGGGCTGAGAGGCATTTTGTTTACGCTGACCGTCTGCAGGCATGGCACAGCACCCCTGCAGCTCCCCATGGCTGCTTAGTGAAGTTTCTGGCCAATGGGAGCTGTGGGAAGCAGCGGGCAGCACGTCGCTGCAGCCCGTGGCGTCCTACGGCTCCTATTGGCCGGGAATGGTGAACCACAAAAAGGAGCTGCAGGGGGGCTGTGCCTGCAGACGGTCATGTAAACAAAATGTCTCACAGCCCACCAGCGGATTACCCTGATGGACCGTGTGCTGAAGGTTGCTGACTCCTGGTATAAACTTTTGTAGTTGTCCTGTTTACCTATTTTTGTCTGTAAATATGAGGGGAATAATTGACATGAAAATGATTGAACTTCCATTTTCTGTGTTTTTGGTTCTCTGCTTTTTAATTATTACTCAAACCTGAAGCCTTAATCCTACTGTGAGGAGGGGAAACTGGCAATATGATCACACAATAGTAAAGAAATAGGAAGTGCATGCAGAAAAAGTTGTATTCATTGAAGTGAGTCTTTAAACTGTTCTCCTGAGGCTTTTGTGACCACCTGCTTGTTATGAACATCTAAAATAATTGTGGGACACATGTGAGAACCTAATATCTCAAGCTAATCTCCTAGGTATCCTAGTCACACTGGGAGGCAGTGAAATGTGTGATTCTTTTTATATTAAAGACAACTGCTCTAACAGTGCAACTTACAGGAAAAAAGCAAGATTCTTTGTAATAAAGATAAATGAAATCTATGCAGTCATAGGCTATATTTGCACCATACCAATTGTATCTTCAGATATAGAGTTTGACTTATTTTAATAAACATGTTCATATTTTGGTAAAGTGTTCTAAATCATCTGCTTCCAAAACACCAGGAAACCCATTATTCCAGTTTGCAGCAGAAAAGGTGGTTGATCTTTCATGTTGAATAAAATCTAGAAGTTACATAGATTTACTTTTGTAATCAAAATTGACTTATAATAAATCAATGGATAATAGACATTTGAAAACTTTTATATAGGGAACTAGGTGGTGCTGTTCTTTCATCTTTGTATCTTAACTGAATTCTTTAGAAGTGTCTCAGAACATCACTCTGCTTCTTTCTAAAGAGGAATTTAGCTATGTAACATACTTATCTGGAGCCAAATATTATGTTTACAGTAAGTACTTTCCAGTTGAATATTCAACGTGGCATTTACAAAAAAGTGTCTTAAACAACTTGGCTTATAGTTAAAATAACAGCAACAAAAACACCTGCAGTTACTTCATTTTACTTGATTTCCTAATCATAGAATGTGCTTAAGAATACCTTTCAAATTACTTACTTTTATTCAGTCTGTTCTGTCAGACTGATTTTTGTCATGCGTGATTGCTGAAAAATCACTCAAATTTTTCTGATAGCGAACTTCTGAAAAGGCTTCTTCGTTTCACTTCTAATGTTTTTGGAGCTCCTTTGATAATGCAGCTGGATTGGCACTGAGGTGAGAATTGGCTGCATCTGCATCATAGCAATGTGTTTTTAATGGAATTCACTTTACAATTTTTCCTGCCTTATCAAATTTTTGTAAGCATAGTCTCATTACAAAAAGTTTATTAGGGAGTAGATAAACTATATTCTGAGTATTCTTCCCATAGTGCCTTCAACACCATAAAGAAGAATGTGAGGCAGAAGTTTTATCTGTACTTCATGCATTTTACAGAAGAAGCAGAGAAAATCATCTGCAGATTACTCAGTTTTAAATGAACAGCCATCCTAAAATCTAAGGAAGACATGCATCACAGTACAAACCAGTACTAAATCAGCCATTCATTGCCGGTTTACATGTGCACTATCTACTTAAGAACAGTAATGTGGTACATTTAATCAAGTTCAAGCCTTTCATATTATACAGTAACTCCTCACTTAACGTCATCCCAGTTAATGTTGTTTCATTGTTACGTTGCTGATCAGTTAGGGAACATACTCGGTTAAAGTTGGTCAGTGCTCCCGTCTAACATTGTTTGGCAGCTGCCTGCTTTGTCCATTGCTTGCAGGAGGAGCAGCCCATTGCAGCTAGCTGGTGGGGGCTTGGAACCAGGGTGGACCAGCAGCTCCCTATCAGCTCCCTGCTTCCTTAAGTTCCCTGTGCAGCAGCTGCCCAACAGGCTAGCAGTTGCAGCTGTCCCTCCCCCCACTGCCATGTGCTGCTCCTGCCCTCTGCCTTGGAGCTGCTCCCCAAGACTCCTGCTTGCTGTGTGGAGGGGGGCGGGAGGAGGAGGCGAGCTAATGTCAGAGTGTCCCCCTGCTCCTGCACCCTGCTTACCCTGTCTTCCATAGAACGGGGGGGGGGACACATGACAGAGGGAGCTTCCAGGCAGCAGCAGCTGTGGTCTCAGCAAGCTGATCTAATTAACAAAACAGTGTACTTAAAGGGGAAATGTGCATTTCTCTTTCACACACACACACACACACACACACACACACACACACACACTCTCTCTCTCTCTCTCTCTGTGTCTCTGTCTACCATGCTCTCTCCCCTCCCTACGTTCTTGCTGCCTTGTAGACTGTGAGAGTTAACCCTTGAGGGCTCAGCCAACTGCTAGTTCATCCTTTAGCAGTAAGGCATTCCCTGGGAAATATCCCACCCTCTGACTCCTCCACCTCAACCAAGCTTCACAGTCATCATCACTGTGTATCAGTATTAAATTGTTTGTTTAAAACTTATACTCTCTCTCGTTTTGTGTGTGTGTGTGTATACATATGTAGAGAGAGACAGTGTGTGTCTTTTGTCTGGTAAAAAAAAAATCCCTGGAACCTAACCCCCTCATTTACATTAATTCTTATGGGGAAATTGGATTCCCTTAACATAGTTTCGCTTAAAGTCACATTTTTCAGGAACATAACTACAACATTAAGTGAGGAGTTACTGTACATATGATCACTGACTTCTCAAAGTTCAAAATAGTAATCAAAATCATCTATAACATTTCAGATGGTATCAAAGTACCTAATCAAATAATCCGTCCTTCAGTAAGCAAGTAAAACTTCAGTATTTCTGACATAACTGAGGTCTGTGCGTATGTAATCAGAACATTCAGAACTTAATTTCTGTGGCACATCTGGTTTCACATTAACATTGAAAGATTATGGTTACAAAATTTGACTTCTGAATTATCTTCTACGTCACTACTCTACATGTCTCTGCTTATAAATCATTTTAGCTTTTTTTTTTGTTGTTGTTTTTGACAGCTGCACTTTCAGAAAGTGGAGAACTGAGTTCTGATGTCTGAAAAAAACTTTTGACGTTGACTTTTTTTGTTAACCTGCACTCAGCTTCACTCTGCTAAATTTAACAAGTGGAGCTCTATTGAAGCATGTGCATGGCTCTCTTCTGTCCATGTGGCTGAATTTCTTCCAGCCTAATTGCACCAGTTTCCTATTACCTTGATGTTCCCTTAGTAGCAGCCCTTCCAAGAAACACAGGTCGCAACATTATATCCTGCTCACTAGAACTGGAGTGACATTTTCCCTGCCTTAAAGAAAACAATTAAGTGAAAAAAGTAGTAGTATAGACTGCTTGTCTATATATGATTATAAAATCATTTTTTGTTTTTGTTCAGGTTTGATCATACGTTAAACATGAATGGAATAGTACTTGCCCATGCACTCTTCAGTGAATCTGTTGTAATACTTGAAAGAGGAATGCCTGAACAGACAATTGTCCAAAAAACTATATCAAAATCATTTGTTAAATAGAATACTGCTACCAAGAATTGCGGTGTTAAGTGTTCTTGCAACATTAGTCAGAATTTTTGTCTTATCACAAGCTATACTGAACTATGGGTCTTAACAAGTAGCAAGATAACGGCATTTAAAATGTGTTGCTTCTGGCTAACACCTTGCTTTTTCTATCCCCTCTGTACTTCAGCTGGCATGTTGGCACTCACTTATGGACTTCCTGTTTTCGGGAATCCTTTTTTTTTTTTTTGTATGTGTCCAGGACCAAATTATGTACTACTGTTCTCTTGTTTTGTTCCACTATGTGTAGTCTGCATCCTCCTAAGAAAACGTGTGGCTGAAAGTACAGACAACTATTTGCTTGTTTGATTTCTTCAAATTTTTAAACGCTGTCCATGCATATTTAGTGGTGAGTGCCTATCCCAAAAACTAAAAAAAATTTTTAGCAGCCTTGTCTAGATAAGGTATCTCTGTCAGCTCACTCAAAGGGGGGAAGACGTGCTATAAAAAGTGCCCAGTAAATAAATAATGCTTCTGCTGTGCGCTCTATTTTTAAATAAAATGTTCTAGAGTGTGATCCTCAAAGTTACAAATGGAAGTTAGGTGTTCAGTTTGTCTTTCAGTGGGAATTAGAGTTGGCTATCCAAAGGTTTTGTCTCATTAGTGATGGTAAAAATATCTTCCTGTAGTATAAATATTAGTTGGATGCCAAAGTTGGTCAATCTAATTCTGTAGAAGGGAAAATTGAACTTTTTTAACATAAAAACTCAGCCCTCTGAGGCTAAACAGTGTTGGGGGGTGTAGAACTGATGTCATCTAGTTTAAACTTACTTGTGTTAATACCAAGGGAAATTTACCATTACAGGCACCAGCAGTATTGAGTATTACTCCGTGAATGTACTAAAATAACTAGTTTATTGTAGAATATATTTGTTCAAAGATTCCTGTCAAGACCTAAAACATAGAATTTACTGAAATGGGATTAATACTTTATTGAATACTGCTAATAGTAGAAAGCAATCTGGAGCTTTCTCAAATCCAGATAGTTACATTTCAGTTAAAGAAATGTAATCTAGAGTAATGGTTTGTTCAGTGATATATCTCCATAGCTAGATTCAATAATCTAAACCCTGAGGATATCACTTTATAGATTCTTTACATTGTGGTATGCAATATAAATATTTCATTTATCTGAGAAGAGAACTTTTGTTCACTCTTTGGTGTTTTTAAAGGGTATTACAGACTGTGCACTTCCGTCTCTGGATCTTTTTTTCCCCTAGTCTATTTCTTGTCTTTGTGGTATGGTGAGTTTCCTATTATATAGACATTCTAATCAGCCTTTTCAATGTCTCTTGTTTTTAATAAGGAAAGAATTGGATATAAATATGCTGTCTGTTTTGCCCCATAAGCCGAAACATGACTTCACTTACTCACAGTTCAGCTTAGTCTACTTTTTGAAGCAATTTTTATTTAATGTAGGTCTAAGAAATGTAGCAGTTATTTTCTAAACCTGTATTGTAAAAGCACAATACCCATCAAGGTCAGTCTTCCCTGGGTAGAGGGGGGTTTTCAGATTTGACTGAATCACTGCCATGAATCTTAATTAAGTTTAAACTAAATCTATTGATCCAAATCTTTCTCATGAAGTACAAAAAGAATCTTGCTTCTAAACAAGCATATATTGAACAGGCTTTAAAATGTTAAGACTGTTTGTCGTTGTTGTTTTCCGTCTGTTCCATGTATCACACTTTTGCCTCCATACCAATGTGTCCCTGCATCTGCCTCCATACCAATGTGTCCCTGCATCTCCACTCCCGTTCAGTCTCTGCCACAGTCATTCCCCCCACCACTAGCACTTCTGAACCCCAATCTGTGACTTTCACCCAGCAGCCCCATGTGCCCTGCTCTCTGCACGCACCTGCCAACCCCATGCATATCCTGTGCCTCCTCACCTAACCCTGTGAGCAAGGCATTGAGGAATGAAACCTTTTCTTCTCTCTATTAGCAACTGGTTGGTGAGTAGGCTATGTTCTGTTCTGGCAAAATAGCAGGCCTTGGTGGGCAAAATGTGTAACTCCAGTGCCTCTTCAGCAAAATGTATTTTCTGCCCAGAAAAAAATAATAGACTCATAGACTTTAAGGTCAGAAGGGACCATTATGATCATCTAGTCTGACCTGCACAACGCAGGCCATACAACCTCACCCATCCACTTCTATAACAAACCCCTAACCTATGTCTGAGTTCTTGAATCTGAGGGATGTGAAATCTGCACACGTGCAGAATTCCCCCAGGAGCAATTTTCTGCCTTGGTTTAAACAATCCTTTTTTTTTTCTGAGTTAATTAATATAAGCAAAAGAGAGTAACTTCTCCTTACTACCCCTTGATCTTGCTTTCTTTTTTGTTACATTCTTCACCGTAGAAGATGGGGAATAACAGGAACACACAGCTATGTAGACTGTTATCTTGTCAGTGAGTTACTCAAATTCTAATCTGGTGCTGCACAAAAGACCTACACAAGGTGAAAAACATTTAAAGTAGAAAATGTGACTAAAATAACTCTAAGGGCACATATAGTATCAAACAAATTCTTACTCTCTGAAGTGACTGGATTTCAAGTTTTATGCAGTGTTGTTGTTGTAAGTCCCAGAATACTGGAGAGAAATGGTAGGTGATGTAATCTTTTATTGGACTAACTTCTATTGGTGTCTCTCACCAGCAGAAATTGGTCCAATATGAGAAATTATCTCACATGTTTGGTCTCTGGATTTCAAGTTGCCCCTTTATAAGTCAGTGACTGATATATTTTCATGTTACATACTAATTTAACTATGCTCTTGTCTGACATTTCAAAACATCAGTTTGATCTATTTCAAAATGTTGTAACATTTTTAAATTTTATTTCAAAATAAACTAAAATCAAACATTATACCATTGCATTATACCAAACGCAACTTCCATTTTACATTAGCAGTTGGGTCCTTGGTCTTCCAGCACAGCTATTCAAGCATCCTTTCAACACTCTGTTTAGCACCCAGACTGACTGTCCAGCTAAGAGTTTTCCTTAAGACTTGTTCATGTATCATATGCTCCTACCTAAGAGCGTGACTCCAAGAGGTGGAGATTACTTGAACTCTTAATCTCTTCATTGAGAATTCAAGGTGCCTAATGCCTTAGGATCAGGCACTTAATTACGAGGCATTTCATAATCATGAAAATCTGATTTGTGTATGTAAAACTTAATAGACCTTAATCTGTGGAGCAGGGACTCCTTCCACGTGTGTGGTCAGTGCTTAGCATTTTGTATTGTTGTATCTACAACTAGAGCATAATTGTGCAAGTCTTTATTTACTGGTGAGAATTTACATAAAAGTAGACCCAGTTAAGTTAGTAGGGCTACCCATTTGAGTAAAATTTGCAGTCTGACTCATAGCAAACACTGCTGTACATAATTAATTATGTAAAGCAGGATGTCAGGTGAGTTACATCTCATTAAAATAAGTTGTTCATTGACAAAACTGAAATGCAGTGAGTAAAAGTTAGAATGTGTTAATGTACGGTTCAAACCAAATATTTTTGTACTAACACAGAGCAGTCAATAAAAACTTTAACTTTGTAAAGAAGCTTTAGAGAGACATGGAATTAGAACCAAAAACCTTTCTAATATAGTTTTAAACTCTGTTCCAGATACTATTCCATACTGGATTTTTAAACTGATCTACTGTAGTCTTGTCTAATGGTTTGTCCTAATGTTTTTTCACTTAAAACATAATCTGTCCAAGGCCAGCTTAAATCAAAAGCTTCATGCTTAGCATGCACAGTATTTTCTTTTCACAAAAGTTTTTTCTACCTATGCAGTGTGCATAGTTAGAAAATATATAACAGTAATTCCTCTAAATAGTTGCATGTCCACTCAGGCACTACTGCATGATTGCATTGTGACTGAACAGAAACAAAAGCTTTAATCAGTAGTTATATAACCATCCAAGTTGTAGCTCTCCTCTTCAAAAAACACTTGGTGCCTATTAGCATCTTACAAGTTTACTACTTGTGCTTTTTAAAAAGACTCGATGTATATGCAAGAATAGCCATATTGGTCAGACCAGTGTTTGATCTAGCCCAATATTCTGTCTTCTGAAAGTGGCCAGTGCGGATGCTTCGGAGAGAATTAACAGAACAGGGCAATTATCAAGTGTTTCAGCTTTAGGTATTCAGACATTTTGGGATACACAGAGTATTAGGTTGCATTCCTGACTGTCTTGCCTAGGACCCATTGATGGGCCTACCTTTCATGAATTTATCTAACTGCTAAACTTTTTACCTTCATAACATGCCCTGGCAATGAGTTCAACAGGTTTGACTGTGAATTGCATGAAGTAATTTCTTATGTTAGTTTTGAACCTGCTGCCTACTAATTTAATCACATGACCCTTGTTTTTTGTGTTCTCTGAAAGCGTAAATAACACTTATTCACTTTCTCTGCACCAACCATGATTTTATAGACCCTTATTATATTTCCGTCCCCCCTTAGTTGTCACCTTTCTAAGATGAACAGTCTTTTTAATCTTTCCTCATATTGAAGATGTGCCAGATTCCTAATCACTTTTATTGCTATTCTCTGTACTTTTTCCAATTCTAATGTATATCTTTTGAGATGGTGCAACCAGAACTGCATGCAGTATTCAAGGCATGGATTTATAAAGTGGCATTTTGATATTTTCTATTGTCTTACCTATCCTTTTCCTAATGGTTACTAACATTGTTAGATTTTTTTTTTTTTTTTGGACTGCTACTACACTTTAAGTAGATGGTTTTTCAGTGAACTATCCAGTGTCTCCAAAATCTAATTCAGAGCCCGTCATTTTGTATGTATAGTTGGGATTGTGTTTTTATTTTTTATTTTTTTTTTTCCAATGTGCATTAGTTTGCACTTGTCAACACTAAATTTCATCGACCATTTTGTTGCCCAGCCACCCAGTTTTGTGAGATCTATGTAACCCTTCACCATATGCTTTGGTTTAACTATCTTGAGTAATTCGATAGTCTGCAAATTTTGCCACCTTACTATTTACCGCCTCTTTCAGATCATTTATGAACATGTTGAACAGCACAGATACTGAGGGGACACCTCTGTTTATTTCTCACAATTATAAAACCTGATGACTGAGTCCTTCCCTTTGTTTCCTGTCTTTAACTGTTATTGATTCATGAGTGAATCTTCCCTATTTTCCCATAACTTAGGTGAGACACCTTGTTAAAAACTTTTTGAAAGTCCATATACAACGTATCCACCGGATCAATCTTGTCCATTTGCATGTTGACCCCGTCTATTAATTCTAATAGATTGGTGTGGTATGCTTTCCCTTTACAAAAGCCATGTTGACTCTTCCTCCAACATAATGTTCATCAGTCTGATAATTCTGTTTTCTGTAGTTTCAGCCATTTTGCCTGATACTGTAGTTAGGCTTTCTAGCTTGTTGCTGCCAGGATGGCCTCTGGAGTCCTTTAAAAATTGGCATTACATTAGCTATCTATCAGTCATCTCTTACAGAGGCTGATGTTAGTGATAGCTTACTCTCATGGTATAATTCCTCACTCTGAACCTTAGCGTCCAAAAGATGGGGTACCAGCATGAATTTCTCTAAGCTCAATTACCAGCTTAGTACTTGGAGCACTGCCACCAACCAGGAATTCCAGTGCCTGGTACACTCTGGTCCCCCCAAAATGTTGCCTCGGGAACCCCAAGACCCAGACCCTCTGGATCTTAACACAAGGAAAGTAAACCCTTTCCCCCACCATTGCCTCTCCCAGGCTTCCTCTCCCTGGCTTACCCTGGAAGATCACTGTGATTCAAACTCCTTGAATCTTTAAACAGAGAGGAAATTCACCTTCCTCCCTCCTTCTCTTTCCCCCTCCCAGACTCTTCCTGAGAGAAAGTAATCCTGACACAGAGAGAAATTAGCCTCTCTCTCCCCTTCCCTCCTTTCTCCCCACCAATTCCCTGGTGAATCCAGACCCCGTCCCCTGGGGTCTCACACCAGAACAGAAAAACAATCAAGTTCTTAAACAAGAAAAGCTTTTAATTAAAGAGAGAAAAACAGTAAAAATTATCTTTGTAAATCTAAAAGGGAATAGGTACAGGGTCTTTCAACTATAGACACTGGGAATACCCTCCCAGCCTAAATATACAAGTACAAATTAAAATCCTTTCAGCCAAATACACATTTGAACTCCTCCTAGCCAAATGCATATTTGCAAATAAAGAAAACAAACATAAGCCTAACTCGCCTTATTTACCTAGTACTCACTCTTTTGAACTTATAAGAGCCTGTATTGGAGAGATTGGAGAGAAACCTGGTTGCACATCTGGTCCCTCTGAGCCCCTAGAGTGAACAACCACCAAATTCTAACAGCACACACACCAACTTCCCTTCCTCAAGATTTGAAAGTATCCTGTTCCCTGACAGGCAGGCTTACTGAACTTATTAACCCTTTACAGACAAAAGAGATATAAAGTACTTCTGTTCTATTAACTCCTACTATCTGTTTATGACAGTTACATACCACAGTTAGTAGTTCTGCAATTTTGTATTTGACAGATTCAACGGTAGCTGTGTGGTGTTTAGATGTTGCTTGTGATTATTAGAACTGGGAGTACTGGCTGCTGGGAGTCTGAAAGGACATGAAACAAGAAGGAGGTGGGAGGAGTTGAGGAGGCAGAGTGAGAGTTACAGAGGGTGCAGTAGCAGCTTGGTAAAGATAAAAATAAAGTCCTGTTGAAGTTTGTTAGTACCTTGCCTGGTTGATACAACATTTTAACTTCTGCGTCACTACTATAGGTGAAACCCATTCCAAGAAGAGGGATGCAGGCATTCACCTTTGTGTAGACTTAAGGGAACCAAATAAAGCTATTGTGATTGACAGCCATCCTCTTCCTCACGCAGAAGTATTTGCAGAACTCCGTGGAGCAAAGATGTTTTGAACTCTTGATTTGCAGAGCGCATACCACCAGGTTATGTTGCATGAAGATAGCAGAGACCTCACAACATTTATTACACATGAGGAACTATTTCGTTTTAAATATGTTCCATATGGTCTTGCATCAGCCCCAAGTGCCTTCCAAAAATGTCATTGATCCTGAAGAATCAACATGATGTTCAGTGCTATTTGGATGATATTATCGTGTTTGGAAATACTACTGAGGAGCATGACAGTAACCTGCAGTCTGTACTAAACTGCATCAGCAAAGTAGGCCTCAAGCTCAGGAGGTCCAAATGCAAATTTAGACAAACTGAATCTCCTTTCTGAGGCATACAATTTCACAGGCTGGACTAAAACCTGATCCAGATCATATCGTGGCAATTTCAAATGCTCCTCCTCCAACCGATTTGCAAACCTTACATTCCTTCTTGGGTCTTACCTTCTGGTATGCAAAATTCATTCCCAATCATGCTTCTGTTATTGAACTGTTACGAGAATTACTACAGAGAAGTTCAACTTTAGTGTGGACAATGGATGCACAAGCTAGTTTTGAAATGGTGAAAGACTTGATTATACATAGTCCAGTACTTGCACTATTCAGTCCCGCATTGCCCACAATTGTAACTACTGATGCTTCTGATTATGGACCTGAGGCTGTCCTCACGCAACTGCATGAGGCCAACACAGAGAGGACTGTTGCATTTGCTTCAAGGACACTGAGTAATGCTGAGAGAAAATATTCTACAGTTGAAAAAGAAGCACTTGCTTATGTCTGGGCTACTGAAAAATGGAGAACTTACCTGTGGGGCCCCATGTTCAAGTTGCGCACAGACCACAACCCTTTGATGTTGCTCACCATGAAAGGACTGGGAAGAGCAGGATATCATTGCTAGATGGTGTGCAAGTTTACTCTCTTTCAATTATGAACTGTAATATAAGCTTGGAAACAAAAATGTGGTAGCTGATTGCCTTTCTCGCCTGCCTTTCCCTTCACCAGATGGTCCACCGGAGGATGAAGATGTAGTTGTTGCACTTATTACAAGCATTCTTACGGCAGTTACAAGAAACAATTTCAAGCTGCTTGTTCAGCGTGTCCAATTCAACAAAAACTATGGGAATTTCTGACAGAGATGACCCAGGAACCCTAAAAACCTTGACCCAGTTTTGCTGCCTTATTTTAGAGTTTGGGATGAACTTTCTTTGCTCAATGGCTATGTGTTATGAGGTATGCACTGGCTACTTGTTCCAGAAGAATTACAGTCAAAACTCATGCACCTGGCACACGATATCATCAAGGAATTGTCAGAACCAAACTTCGACTACGGGATCTGTGTTGGTGGCCAGGGATGGACTCTCAAACTGAAGCACTCATAAAATCCTGTGTCACTTGCTAAATGCATGATAAGACAGCAGTGACATGTACTCCTCCATTACAGCCTGTTCCTCTTCCTGAATCTGCATGGGCAAAAATGGCGATTTGACATTGTAGGACCCTTTGATACTGCTCCAATTGTCTGTCGTTATGCCATCATGTTAATAGACTATTTCAGTAAATGGCTTGAGGTAGTGTTTACATCGCAAATCTCTTCTGCTATAATAAATAAGTTCCTCTCTTCAGTTTTTAGTAGAGAAGTAAACCCAAAGAACTGGTTTCTGATAATGGTAGTCAATTTATTTCCCTGGAGTTTGAAACTTTTCTGGCAGAGAGGAACATTTTACTCAGAAGATCTTCCCTATATTGCCCTCAAGCCAATGGGGAAGTCGAACGGTTTAACAGAAGTTTGAAAGAGTTTGCAAATGGCTAAAGTGGAAGGGCGATTGTGGATACTCTTCACTACTGATGTCTTGCAAGCATACTGGGCTACACGACATGCCACAACTCAAAGATCACCTGCAGAGTTACTGCATGGGAAACAGATGAATACTAAACTGAACATTGCTGGATTGTTAAAGGCATGACCTGAGGCCCCAACCAAAGGTGATGTGAGAAAAACAGTTAAACAGAACCAAGCAAAGTATAAGGCTTTCACAGACAAGCGGCGGGGTGCTAAGGAACCAAAGTTTGAGTGTGGTTCCTTCGTTAGAATACAAAAACCTGGAATTTTATGCAAAGGGGACCATAAATTCACAGCGCCTCTTAAAATCCATAGAGAAGAAGGGACGATACATTATCAACTTTCTGATGGACAGGTATGGAATGCTTCTTATCTTGCTCCTTCCTGTGCACCAAGAGGAGATTATGCCCTACACGCAGTCTGCATTGGATGACTTCCCGATAGTATCAACACAAGACATTGCATTGGAACCGGGGCTTGAGAGATGGTCTATCAGACCCAGACGAGCACCTGTCTGGACTAGAGACTGTTATGTGGTATCTATAGTGTCTTTCAATGTAATTTTTCTGCCAATAGTATAGTGTCTTGTTTCCTATTTGTTTCTGTGGTTAGAACAATGTTTATTTTAATTGGGAGTTTAAGAGAGGAGGGAATGTGCTGTTTAGATGGTTTGTGATTATTAGAACTGGGAGCAATGGCTTTTGGGAGTCTGAAAGAACAGGCAACAGGAAGGAGACAGGAGAAGTTGAGGGGGCAGAGTGAGAGTTACCGAGGGTGCAGCAGCAGCTTGGTAAAGAGGTTTCCACTTTATTTTTAAAGTCTTGTTGAAGTTTGTTAGTACCTTGCCTGGTTGATACAACAAGTTGGTCACCAGGACCAGGCAGTCCTCACCTGTGAGTGCTGAAGGAGTTCAATTTGTTCCAAAACTTAGAACAATATTTATTTTGTTTGTCTTTAGTGAGTTGCTCTTCAGTTTTTTTTGGACTACCTTATTATACTTGATTTTCCAGAGTTTATGCGCCATCTTCCTCAGTTTGACTTCCAATTTTTAAAGGCTGCCTTTTTGTCTCTAGCCGCCTCCTATTATTCTGCCGTTTAGCTGTGGCGCTTTTTGGTCCTCTTAATTTTGTTGTTGTAAATTGGGGTATACGTTTAGTTTGAAGGGTATACATTTAGTTTGAGCCTGTTATGGTATTCTTAAATAGTTTCCATGCAGATTGCAGGCATTTCTTCTGACTGTTTCTTAAATTTTTATTTAAGTAGCTTCATTTTTTGAAGCTAAATGCTACTGTGGTGGTTCTTTGGCACTTCCCCCATAAGGATGTTAAATTTTGATTTATATTATGATTATAGCTGAGCCACTCAGTAATAACAATCACCTGTTGGAGCACAGGATCTGGTCCACTTAGGAGTAAAGCAAGAATTGTCTCTCCCTTTTGTGGGTACCAGGACAAGCTGCTCCAAGAAGCTGTTGCTTATGATAGATAGACATTTCTTTCTGTTTCCTTTCCTGAGCTGACACACAATCCCTTAACAAAATAGATCTGTAATCTCTGTAACTGCATTCTGGACTGTCTTTCTATGCCCTTCAATACAAGAATCTAATATATTTAACTTTAAAACAAACTGCTGCATGGTATGTGGTGGTGGTTTGTTTTTTTTACAGCAAAGGCTTGCATTATTCAGTAAGCTTAGTCTGTAAGAGAGGAGGCAATAAAGATTAGAATGAGCTTAGACAAATGAGATTTTGATGCTGTCCTAGACTATCAACTAATTGCTTTATTCAGCCTGTCAGGAAGCAAGGTGCAGCTATTAGAAATGTTCTTCCATAGCTTAGCGTTATGAGGTTTTTTTTTTTTTATTACCAGTGCTCTTCAAGTCCCTCTTAGAACAATGAACTAGACTCCTCAGAAGGAGAATATAGAGGCTGGGTACAAAGGAGAGGTGGATCAGACCATGAACGTTACCTGTTACCTTCTATTAATAGTTCATTATGCTAGCTTGGCAGTGAGGAGAGAATCTGTCAGCCATACCTGAAGTGTGAGGGGACAAGACATGGGCTCCTCGTATATCCTCTTCTATCTTTGTAGTAGTTAAAAGGTCTCTTCAGCAGCTTGTCCTCATTAAGTCTGAGGTGACTTTCTCTTAGGTGTCCTAGCAAGAGCTAGGATATATTCCTAAGATTACTTTGGGGGACCAAGGAGAAGGTTTCCCAGCTATTGCTAAATACCTCACAGATTGTGTGTATGAAACATACGTAAAAACTGTAAGCAATGCTCATAGTACTGGTCATTGTGGTTGCCCAACACTTGATAGTCTAAGGCAGCAGTCCCCAACGCGGTGCCCGCGGGGGCATCTAAATGCGCCCATGTCCTGGCGGTGGTTGAGCATCCGCTGAAATGCTGCCAAAATTCGGCAGCATTTCAGTGGCAAAGCCTCTCAGTGACTCCGCTTGCCGCCGACAAGTGACGTCATCAAGAGGTGTCGCTGTCGAAATGCCACTGAAATTCGGCGGCATTTCGATGGACACTCAACCGCCGCCACAGTCCTTTGTCTGATGCCCGTCAGACGAAAAGGTTGGCGACCACTGGTCTAAGGGCTTGTCTACAGTAGAAATGCTTCCCCTGCACCACATAGCACTTCAGTGCAAACACTACAGCTATAGGAAGTATTCCAGTATCAACAGAACTGATCCACTCCCCAAGAGGTGGGTAAGTTGATGGAGGTGGGGCGGGGGGGAATACTCTTTTGACCTAGCACTCCCTACAGTGGGTGGGGGGGGATGGAATATATGAATTATATAATCAAATCCTGTTTAAGGAGGGTGAATTAAGTTTATACACAAACCTTAATTTCTGACACTTCCTAATTTGAGTGCTCAACTTTGCAACCTTAATCTTTTGTTTTAAAGAATGTGTGTTATAACCTCTGCGCCATATATTTGGGCCCTGGTCTTTGTAGGACAACTGAGGATGGGAAGAAGTATGTCACCTTGTCACTTACAGAAAAATATTTGAGTATTTGTGAGTTCAGTTACAATAGCAACAGTAGATAGGACACTAATGGTGCTCTGTTGAGGAGGCGTTTTGTTTTTATCCTATTTTAGAAGAGGATATCAATTGCATAACATTCTATTGTATAAAACGGTGTGCTGTCTTAAAGCATTTTTCTCTTCAAATGTTCCTGCTAGACCTTGGACTACCATTTAAGGTAAGAAAATATCAGTTATTTCTATTCATGGCAACCCATTCCTACTTTTGGGCCCAGGAAATCTAAAGATAAATCCAAATACAGTAGTGTTAAAGAATTGACTTATGAGCCTAGTCTGCAAAAGTAAATTTTTTTGTGAAGGCTTCACTGAATTATGGCTGCAGCCCACCAAGATTCACTTGGTTTCAGTGAAACCACTTGGTTTCCCTGGACGCAGGTATCTATGCTCTGAGAAGGTTTCTAACCTGACATTTCTCATTAAGTTCTTACAGGCATTGTACAGATTCCTGGGTCTCTTTTATCAGCAACAGGGACTGATATTTAAAGATGTCATTTTACCTTTTCACCTACTACTTTAGATCCCCTCCATGGTGTGAGGAACGTTTTCCATGTCTCTTGGATACTCCTAAACTGCTTGTTAAAGTTGGCATTCTTCTTCCCCAAAATTCAGTGTTGTCTGGGTACTCATGTGCATAACATACAAGTAAAATCCTTTCTTTTCATCATCTGTCATCATCCCTGTAATCTTCACTTCATTTTTTGTTTTGACCACACACATTTTCTCTCTAAGTGGCCCATTTACAGAAGCAAATCTGGCTTCCAAATTATTTCATCTAGTTCTGCACAGGCTTGTTCTGGAATTATTCTTATCTATATATGGAAAATGTTTTTTCCAGCTTCTGTCTTGCAGTGGATCCAACTGTGCAGTTGCTATTGCTCGTCAGCCAATTAGCAAAGTAACTTCAAGTGTGAGTAGACCCATAAATTCATCCCAGCAGGTAGCCTAACAGTGTCCATTTAAGAATGGATTGAATCTTTTTTTGATCCAGATTGGGCTTACTTTTTCAGCTGTCTTGCGTAACTGCTTTCAGTATTTTATTTCAGTAGGCATAATGACCCAACAGATGTACCACTTCTTCTGAAATTAGTTGCTTAAAGTATCTTAGATTTCTGATTCATTGACAAAGTGACACTTGACAGCAGATGGGAGACTAGTTGTGGGTAAAAGTTCTTAAAGAAATACTGACATTTTTCTGTATTACTCTAAAAGAAATAGAACAAAATAGGGGCTGAAGATGACCTGTGACTGTACCCTTTTCCCTCTCATCCCCAGATAATCTATTAACCCCTGGGTTTAACTTCTTAACCATGGTTGATCAATTCTAATTAAATTGAACTCTGAGACCCTAAAGGCTTGTGATAACTCTGTCAACTATATTTTCAGAGAGCATTCTTTAATTCCTTGAAAAACATCTATGTGTATTAACATCCCAAATATAAGGATTTAGATTAGATTATTTTAAATTTGCTAAGGTTTGGGGGGGTTTTTTGTGCCTACTCATCAGTCTTCAACAAAACCAGTGATAAATGACAAAGTAGATGTGTTAATTATTGAATGTCTTTTGTCGAGGCTAATGCCAATGACCTCTGTTACTGACATCAAGTAAAAGACTCAACTCAAAAAGCAAATTTCCTGCATAATTTTCCAGAGAACTAAGTGTACTGTTTAAACACCAAACTTTCTTGATATGAAACTGGTTATCTAGACTGAATCTGTCAAAGGTGATTGACCCTTTTCGTTTCTGAGAAACTATTTGTGATACTTCAGTTTATTTTCACTGGGAAATCTATAAGCATGTGGTTTCAATTGCTTTTAGTTGCTATGAAGGAACTATTTCTTTAAGTTTGACAATTTTCTGAGTTGTAGGTCTGATCACCATATCTGTATGTCCCTGTTATTTGGAAATTCAAAGATGCATTTACAATGTGTAAAGCCACTTTCAGTCTCAAATTTTGAGATAACTGTCAATATTTTTCAATTTGCTCAGAATAAGTCTGCCTTTCCTATTGTGTTTCTGTATAGGAATTACATAAATACTATTTCTACCAGTGCTTATTTGCCAGTGTTAAGACCCATAAACAGGCTGCAAAAACATTACTACTTGTGGGTTTGGTGACCCAGTAGGCTGCACAAGCACCCCATAATGACATAAGTTTTCAACAGCTTAGTATATAGAAATCAATGAAGTTGGAGGGAGTGGGGAGGGCAGCAGGAGGCAGAAGAATTCCTCTCAGGGAACCTGAGCTACTGACACAGAGCCTAAACAACTTTTAAAATTAAACAATTTGTTTGACCTTCTATCTGAAATCAGAGGTGTATGTCTTATGTGGTATACCTAGGAGAACACTCTCTAACACTTGCAATGCTCAGTATTCTGTTGGCTATTCATGCCCAGAACACTTTGGAACAGGCTTAAGGCTTTTCACCTACTTAGCTGGGGAAGCCCTTAAGGCACAGGCACCAACACTGGGTGTTCAGACAGATCTGTGATTTTTACCACTTGGTTTCAGTGCTGAAACCATCTACTGCTAAATGGAGAAAACCTGGAACCCCATCTTCAGCCTTGGTTTAGGCGTCCAGGAAAGGTTCAACACCTGGCTTTTAAAGGTAGAGACTCAATTGGCATTAGCAATGTTGTAGATGACTCGTGCACCAAATACTCAATCTTTTTTTTCCAGTACAGGTCTTGTAGCTATGTAATTCACTATAGCATGCATCTAGTGCTTACTCTACCACAATTCAGGATACGTCTTCCTTCAGATCTGAGTCCTCACACAAGGAAACTTATGGGAAACCCAAAGTAAGAGGCACTGGTCACCAATGAAACCCCAACACTGCCTTGCAGAAAGGTCTCAACCTCACACATGTCCTTGGACTATACCAATTGGCATCCCACATACCTCACCAAGACCCAGTAATCATTCTCATAGAATTTTGGCTTCCCTAAAGACACAAGCATGGATTTATAAATAAAAAAGGTGTTCAAGAACTACTTCTAGCACCTTTTGATCTGCCACAGACCAACCTTATCAACCCTCCTTTGCCCTTCTGATTCAATCATTTACCTTCTGAGTTGAAGAATGTCCTCCGTGCCCCTTACAATTGTAGCCCTTGCTTCAAGAAACGCTAGACGGGGCGTCTCCAGGCCCCAGCATGCCAAGCGCGTGCTTGGGGCGGCATACCATGGTGGGCACCCTGCCGGTCACCGGGAGGGCGGCAGACAGGGTTCCTTCGGAGGCATACCTGCGGAGGGTCCGCTGGTCCTGTAGCTCCACCGAAGCCGCAGGACCAGCAGACCCTCTGCAGGCACGCCTGCGGGAGGTCCATCAGAGCCGCAGGACTGGTGACTGGCAGAGCGACCCTTGCAGCATGACACCATGCTTGGGGCAGCGAAATGTCTAGAGCCACCCCGGACGCTAGAAGTGCTTCTAAATGGTACTTGGCCTCAGCCTTTGGTTCTGTTCTTGGCAAGGTGCTTATGGTCCTCTTTCAGCACCATTAAGAGTCTGGCAGTTTGGCACTGCTTTTGCTATTGCTCCTTGCTCTTTGCCCTTCCTCTGGCACAGTTGTAAACACCTCTGGTATAGGGGGGCTTAACAAGAACTTTTAAACTAACCATGCACGACCTGTGATAAATGTCTGTATTGTACATATACCACGTGACTAACATCCATGTGACAAAATGTATTTTCCTATTGTTTGTGACTGTTCCATTTCTTAAGGATACCAATTGTAGCCCTGCCTGTCTGTCTTAAAAGTTAGCTTGAAACATCTTGGACAGTGAAATTTAGAAATGGGCAACTTCAAAAGGAGAACAGACTGGGATTCCTTGCTGTGTGGAGCCCATGCTAGAGCATCCCAATACATGTGAAACAAATATCACTTCAAATGGAGATGGCTCAGCCTCTTTGGAATATTGAGGCAGTGATGCCCAACAAGACCTCTCTCCCTACCTATTGCTGGGTTGCACATATTGTCTCAGAGCCACTCTTCCTGATTGTCATCTTTGCCTCTTCTCACTTTTCTCCCCACACAGCGACTGGATCACTCCCTCTTTATGCATCATCCTCTTCCATTGATGCTTCAGGATTCTATTTTGCCCCAGTAATGAGTTTCTTTCTGCCCTATTCCAACTATCATCTAGCAGTTTATCTTCTCCCTTATACTTTTCTCTGAAGCCCCAGCAAGTGGACCCAAACTCAGCAAAATGCCAGTAGTCAAAGCCCTGGGTAAGATTGTGAGGCAGATGTTTCCAAGCTCCATGCCACAAATAAGTTATGCTCATGCCAGTTGTCAAACAGAGATTGTGGCAGATATGGCAATCTCCTGTGATATCCTGGAAAACCTTACTGAACTAAGTTTAAGTATCTTAGGAGTTTTTTGTATTAAAATACAATCCCATAATGTCCTGACTAATATTAACCTTGGGAAGTGTTATGAGCTTCAAAGGACTCTTTGGAAACAATGTGCTGGACAAAGTGGGATTCCTAGGAAATATTTGGGAGGAGGGACCTTCTTGAGGAGAAAGCTTTTGTCTCCTGGTCACCTGTTGTATATAGAGCAGACCAGAGGACCAAGTAGGATTAAAAGAGTGACTCAGATTAATGGGTGGAGTTATTTTAAGCCAAAGGGGTAGTGAACTTGTAACCACAGAAAAACCTCTTGATGGAGTTCACTGGCTAGAGCCCTTGTTAGAGTTGGAGTGATCTCTAGTAAGCTTATTAGTATGCTGCATGTAGGTTCTTGACTTGTTTTTTAATGTTTTCTTGTAATGCTTTCACCTTTGGAAATGTACTTGTGTAGTAATTTATAACTAATTACACTGTTTTATAGCCTTCAAAGAGTAAGCCAAGCATGGATGCAGGCCTGTTTAGGCAGTCTTTCTTGAGGGGAATAACCGTGTAGGAAAGGAACTGTTCAGCCTGGACTACCATGATCAGGAGGGGGACACAAGCATGTCCTCACTCAAGAGAGGTGATGTCTGAGGAGCCAGAAGCCTAAGAGTGGGTGTCCTTGCTGGAACATAATGGGGAACTGTAGACATCTTGACTCATAAGAACGGCCGTACCGGGTCAGACCAAAGGTCCATCTAGCCCAGTATCTGTCTACCGACAGTGGCCGATGCCAGGTGCCCCAGAGGGAGTGAAGCTAACAGGCAATGATCAAGTGATCTCTCTTCTGCCATCCATCTCCATCCTCTGATGAACAGAGGCTAGGGACACCATTCTTTACCCTTCCTGGCTAATAGCCATTTAATGGACTTAGCCACCACATGAATTTATCCAGTTCCCTTTTAAGCATTGTTATAGTTCCAGCCTTCACAACCTCCTCAGGTAAGGAGTTCCATAAGTTGCTGTGCCGCTGTGTGAAGAAGAACTTCCTTTTATTGTTTATCTGCTATCTATTATTTCATTTAGTGACCTCAGTTCTTGTATTATGGGAATAAGTAAATAAATTTCCTTATCCACTTTCTCTACATCTTCATGATTTTATATACCTCTATCCATCCTCCTTATCTCCTCTTTTCCAAGCTGAAGAGTCCTAGCCTCTTCTATCTCTCTCTGGGCCCTCCTCAAACCCCTAATCATTTTAGCTGCCCTTTTCTGAACCTTTTCTAGTGCTAGAATATCTTTTTTGAGGTGAGGAGACCACATCTGTACACAATATTCGAGATGTGGGCATACCATGGATTTATATAAGGGCAATAATATATTTTCAGTCTTATTCTCTATCCCCCTTTTAATGATTCCTAACATCCTGTTTGGTATTTTGACCACCTCTGTGCACTGCGTGGACATCTTCAGAGAACTACCCGTGATGACGCCAAGAGCTTTTTCCTGACTCGTTTGTACCTAAATTAGCCCCCATCATATTGTATGTATAGTTGAGGTTATTTTTTCCAATGTGCATTACTTTACATTTATCCACATTAAATTTCATTTGCCATTTTGTTGCCCAATCCCTTAGTTTTGTGAGATCTTTTTGAAGTTCATCACCCCTGTGGCGCCTCCTACTGGTTGTCCATGGGAATTAGCTCTTTTCTAGCCAGAAGCTCCCTCTGCAGGCCAGTGATCCACCTGTCCTCTTGGCCCCCATGTCCCTCTCTGGACCCTGGTGCCCTTTTAACTGGGGTGCTGCCCCCTGGCAGCACCCCACCAATCTGAGTATCCTCTCTCTGGGGAACCCCCAACCCACTATCCCCACTTTGGCTACTGCTCAGTCTCTTCTAGTCCCTGTTCACTGGGGCAGACTGCAGTTTCAGCCACTCATCATAGGCAAAGGGGTTTGGACCTGCTGCCTTTGCCTACCCCTGGGCTTCCCTCTGCAACCCCGAGTACCTCTGGGCCTTATGCTAAGCCACAGCCTGGGACTTTCCAGGCAGGAGCTACCCATCTTCTCTGCCTTTCCCCAGCCTTGCTCCACTCAGGTACCCTATGTCTAGCTCCCTGCAGCCAGGCTCTTCTCCCTCTACAGGCAGAGGGAGACTGCTGAGCGCCTGTCTCCAAGCCTCTTTATAGGGCCAGCAGGGCTCTGATTAGGGTGTGGGCCAGGTGCGGCCGCTTCCAAAATCAGCCCAGCTTTTAAAGCTGCAGCTTTTAAGCCCGTCTTGCCCCAGCCACAGCCCTCTCCTGGACTGTTTTAAGCCCCAAAGGGCAGGAGTGGGTAACCCACCTCCCGGCTACAGGAACAGAGATGCAGTTGTCTGAATTGACAGATATCACTTGCAGCATAAATGTGGAAATGCTCAAAATATGTTTATGCTCGAAGTTCTATCGGGTTCCTTGAGCTCAGCTCCCCTCAATGGGACTCAAATATGCTCAGACTGCTAGATTCCTTGATCAAGGAGGTTAACATACATTGAGGGTCACTGCCACCCACTTGTGTTCGCAAAGCAAGATGTCACTCAGAAAAATATTCAGTTCTGCACTGCTCCATATCTGTCTGTGACAAATGAAATAGTTCATAATGTCACTTAGCTCAGTTGCCTAATTCATAGCTGTACATCTCACTTAAATGAATGGGGTAGCTTGCATCTCACAGCTATTGTTCCAAGAACGTCTGCAGACTCTGCATCACTTATTCTATTCACCCCTTTTTAGGTTTACTTTGCTATCATAACAGGTAAACACTTTTTCAAAATGAAAACAGATTCTGGAGAACAAGATAGCAGCTGGAGAGATATTGGTATGATGTATGGGTGCATATCAGCAATTTCCAAGTGCTGGCTAAAACCTTTCAACATGACCCATCCACCCTAATCCAATATGAAACATACTGGCACCAAAGCTGGAAGGATGTTGGGGAGAGAGCAGTGAGGGTGTGATATAAGGAAAACCTCATAGTCTTGGGAGGTAAGAGAGCAATGGAGACTGTGGTTTCTGATATGGGGAAATAACTGTGTATAGGTCCACCATTTTCATGTTGGATGCAGTTTTTATAATTTAAGCACTGCACTCTGGCCTCCACCTTTTCCCGCCCCCCAATTTCTGCTGGTTAATATTCTATACCTCTAAGCAGCTTCCAGCACTCACTGAAAAACAATGTTCTGTTTTGTTTTTTCTCTTCCTCAAGCTTTCATTCCAGTGTATAGATTTTTACACTGACTCAAAAAGAGCAGTATTTAGTTTGGATTTAAGGTTCCATATCACTGATAAATGTAAAGAGCTCCCATGGATAAGTTCAGAAATTCACATCCTTTTCTAGTGGCTTGCTTGTTTCTAACCTTGTTGGATTGTGAGGTATTGGCACTTAAATAACACTATATATTGCAGAAGTATTTTAGATAAATTGTAGCAGACACTAGAAATTTCACAAGCCATTGAGAGAAGAACTTATAGAACCAAGGCTGTTAACAGAGTATATATTTAAAAAGTACCAATTCATAAGGAAAAGCAACTTTTGAAGCTTGTCCAATAAAATTTGGTGCATGTATAAAATGCTATCAAAGCATCTATTCTGTTTACTATATCTCTTAAATACTCATTCAGCAGCATAGGTGTTCTTGCATTTTTAAATACAGATGGTGTGGAATACAGATTTAAGCTGAAACAAATGTAAACCTACAAGTTATACAGTTAGCAGCCATCTGAGACTTATGCCGACTGTAAGGCTTATCCCACTATGACACTTCATGCATACATACAATATGGTATTACATCTCAGGCCTGGGTATTTCACAGAATGTTCATGTATTTGGTGCCACAGAGGCTACTACAATATTATCAGGGTTCCACTGAGCTTGTAAATAAGGATGAGGGGAATGATTTCTTTTTTTTCAAAAATGCCTAAATCCACTTACATAATGGGCCTTAGGACTTATGGCCAGATTTTCAAAGGTATTCAGATGCTCAAAGATGCAGATCAATTACTTGTGGATTATTAAAAAAAAACAAAACCCAACCACGAAGATTAGGTACCTAACTCCCACTCAAATTCAGTGGGTCTTAGCTTCCTAAGTAGAGCTGGGTGAATAACTGATTTTTGTTTTGTTTGCTTGCAGATCTTGGGGAAAGATGGCAGGGGTGGTGGTGGGTGGGGGAAGAGTCTGTGTGGAACTGAATTTTTCAATTAACCATTTTAGGTCTAACAAACTGACCCAAGAGGAGGGTACAGCACTCACCTCACACGTAGGAGTCCTGAATTCAGATCCTTTGATGCATGCACAACCTTGATTCTGTCATTTTCTAACACTTTGAGGGCTTGACTTCGCAACCTTAACTTTTTTTAGCATAGGTTTTTGGATTGAATATGTAATAACACTGTAATTAAAAAAAATCACACTAGCAGTAGAATGTACCTGGATTCTAGATACAGGACTCCTAGGTGCGACCCTCAATTAGCTATGTAACATAGTTATGTGACAGTGGCAAGAGGACACAAATATAGGACTTCCTGGGTCTTTTGCAAGCTTAATGTTCTCAGAGTATTAACTCTACCACACATCACTAATATCAAAGCATATATTAAACAGCAATACAAAAATCTCATTTCCAGTGGAGCAGAATTTAAAAAAAAAAAAAAGTACTCCTAACAATATTAAATTTCCTGGCTCCAGTGCTTTTATAGTCTTTTCAGTTTTGGCATACTGTAAAATCCATACATGAACAGACATGTACTTCATACTAAATCAGGAAATAATACTGAAACTATGAAACTCATCCAGACTATGGTGTTCATCCAGTAAATAGTGTATGCTCTGTCCGCATATGGAAGACAGTTTCATACTGTAAAATAAGGCCTGACCTTGCAAGTCTTCTGCACATAAACACAAACTTTCTTTGATTGCAGTGGAAATTGTGTTTACAGGAGTGTTATATGTTTGTGTATTTGTATTCTGAAGTGTAATAAAGCACTGGAACATGTAGATTAGATACAAAATGAAATCCCTAGAATACTCAATTTGACTGTCATCTATGTTTATAGGTCAGTTCATATATCAGGGTTCTTTCAGTTAGTATCAAATCTGAAGGAATATTGTTCCCAAATTTCATACTATGTGAAATAGGCATTGAATATTTTACATGTATTGTGTACCATTTTCTAAATCAAATCTTGTTTGTAAAGCCATTTCAGCTGGCTGGTAAGCTCTTTCCTTCTCCTAGACAGCCAGTTAATGTACGGCTAGGGCTGGTGGAAGCTTGACTTCTAGGACTGTAGATCGAATGCTGCATGACGCCAGGAAGCTAAATCAAACACTGGTGATGGTGGAGGCAGAGAGAGCTGGCTACTTGTCCACAGTAGAGCATGAAGTTTCGTCCTTAACTATTCTTTCCTGTAACTGGTTCCCTAAACCAGGACCGCCTCCAGGGTTTTTGCCACCCCAAGCGGTGGAGAGGAAAAAAAAAAAAAGCTGCGATCAGCAGCAGCTCCACTGAGCCACTTTCTTCTTCGGTGGGAGGTTCTTCCCTCTGAGAGGGACCGAGGGACCTGCCGCCGAAGAGCCCAACGTGCCGCTTCTTCCCCTTGGCCACCCAAGCACCTGCTTGCTGAGCTGGTGCCTGGGGCTGGCCCTGCTCTAAACTCAGGTTCTGGGTTTGTTGGAGGTACTGTCATCTTTATGAGGCATTACCTTAGTGCTCTGAACCTTGCAATGTGAGTATGGCACAACACATAACCCAGATATTTGCAAATAAGACTGTTTTTCTGTGCTAAATAGGATAGACTTTGTTCTAGTGAAAATAATATCAGGTGCAAGTTTTTAGGCTCTATAATTCATAGATTCCAAGGTCAGAAAGAATCACTGTGATCATCTAACTTGACCTCCTCTATAACAGAAGCCTTAGCAATTATTTTAGGTGAGTCCTAGAACATGTATTTTATAAAATGCCTTATCTTGATTTTTAAAAACTGCCAGTGATGCAGAATCTACCATAATTCTTGGTAAATTGTTCCAATGGTTAAGTACCCTCTCCTCTCTTCCCTCCACCCCTCTTAACAGGAAGAATACACCTTTTTTCTATCCTGAAATAATATAGGTGTCAATCAGTCTTCAGTTTTACACATTCAACATGTAACTCCATTAAATTAGAATAACTATAAAGATTCATATATCTTGATTAGAATATCTAGGCATTCTGTGCAGAATAACAATATAAGGTTCAATAGAAAAATTGCCACAATAGAATGATCTTCCATTTAAGATATTCCATATTCATAAAGGAAGAGTGTAATCAAACATGTCATGCATATATAACAAGCTTAGTTATAATCTTGTCTCTAAATTATACAAATTGTAAATCATCCTACTGACCCTTATTATTAAAAATCGTTATGACTTCAGTGCAATTACCTTTATTGATAAATTTTAATATCTGAAATGTTCTGCACAATTTCTCAGCTTTCATGGACTTTTTAGCAAAAAACCTAAAGAAGAGATGCCACAAAGAATAAAAACAGCTGCATCACTAACAATTGGCAAAATAAATAAAACACATTTTAAATAAAAACGAAGCTTTGACCATTTTAATTGTATAAACTTTTGAATAGCAGTGATGACTAAAATTAGTTCTCACCAGGAATTAACTTGCTAGTAGGAAAAAAACTTCTGTGGTTTGTGTTCTCCATTCCTATCTTCACATAGCAGTTTTAAATATTACTTGCCTTGACTAAGCTAAATGTGGTGCAACACCAGCAAGAGACTGAAAGCTGTGTTTGATTCCATTCTCTGGTCTTTATGCACTACACTACATTCCCATTGTTAACATGAGTACAGCTTCTTCTGTGGTACCAATAGTGGGAGCACTGTATAGACAAGCCAGGAAAAATATAGGGGTAAAAATGTCAGCAGGTGCTTGGTACCCTGCCTACGTTAAAGCTACCATTAGTGGGTAGTGGTGTTGCTGGTGGGAAGGCTATTGTAGAGCATTTTTGTGAAATGTACAGTCTATTCAAATATCTGTAAAACTGTCAAACTTGGACCCTAAATCAGTTAGGTATTGTGATACTTAGTGCAACAGTGTGTAAATAGCTTTCAAATATGGGCTTAAGTGAATTATCAAATTCTACACTTGTGCCTCTGTTCAGTGGTATCTTTTCAGTGGCATAGTAAAAATGTTACAACATAAGGCCAAATTTTTCAAAAGTTAGTGATTTGTTTTTTGGGTGTTTTTTAAACTTTTTTTTTTTGAAAACCGTGGTCTAAGCGACTCAATTTTTCAAGTTTCCTTTTTTCTCTTGTCACATTTCTTCATGTTGGAATCCCTTGGGGAGTCTTCCACGAGATAGTGCTGCCAACTTTCATTTACAAGTCCAATGCCAAGTCAGCAGAAATAATCCTATGATGCATGCTCACCCACTTGTTGTTGTTCTGTCCATGTGATATAAAAAGTTCATTTTCCCATGCTTTTGCAGTCCAGCATTTATATTTTATTCTCATTTGGTTAATATTTGGCTAACAAACAGAAGCACTTGGTGAAACAATGGGTATCAGATTCTTCTCTTTATGTGCCTCTATGAACCCTTTTCTAGACTGAAAAGAGACCAAGAACCTTCTTTGCCTTGGTTGAGTGTGGTATCAAGCAGGATTGTTGCTGATCCAGACAATGAAACTTGCAATACCATCAGCATCAAACATCTTGAAGAAAAGAAACATTGGTCACCTATCTATCTTGTGCCTGCACGAGTACATTCTTGAAAGATGGTCCATGACATTGATGCTACTTTTAGTGTTGTAGTGAAGAACTATGGGGGTTTCTTTTTA
This sequence comes from Chelonoidis abingdonii, assembly GCF_003597395.2. Classification (NCBI taxonomy): domain Eukaryota; kingdom Metazoa; phylum Chordata; order Testudines; family Testudinidae; genus Chelonoidis; species Chelonoidis abingdonii. Next base: position 182,401,159 of record NC_133769.1, on the reverse strand, counting down.
TCTCCTTCTATAGCCTTGTCATGGTGCATCATCAATAGTATTATCAACTTTCCCTTCTTTGTAACACAGGCAAATCAGGGCAATTGGCCCAGCAATTTTTGTGATGCCATGTGAATGCGTCTCACTGGCCTGTCTTGTCAGATAAGGATTTGTTGTGCTTGAGTAGAACCTCAGTAAGGTGAATGCTAGTAGTGAAGATGTCCCCAACTGTTTCTTCCAGTCTTATACCAGGGCTGAACATGAGGTCTTCATTTGTCTGATGACAAACTTGATGAATAAGCAATGGTAACATTCTCAACACGATCTGGCATAAAGTCACTGTCATCTAATACATTATCACAAGATGCTTTGAGTTGCAAATCATTTTTCTAAGGTCAGAAGCAGAATATTGTGCCAGTTTGCCATCTTGAATTGTGCAACACAGTACTTACTATCTTAGGGTGACTAGGCAGCGACCACTCTCACTACAATGCATTATCAATTAGGCTATATTAATTATTACAATATTGTTTTTCTTACTAGAAGCAAATGTAACTAGAACTACTAAAATACAGGTTAACAGTGCAACACATTTGTACTCATATTTTTCCTTTGTGTACATGAGTCTAGGTGACAACATCCTAAACCAGCATTGTTGAAGGGCAACGTGTTGTTACAGCATATATGCTTGGAGAGGACAGTAGAACATTGGTTACAGATACCTCAGGAATGGAGGTTGTCCATAACGCTGAAATGTTTGTCACTCTGAACAAAGCGCAATTCAGTCTCCAGATTCAGCAGCTGACACTCCAGGCCTGGCTTCAGCACCTGAGCTCCCTACTAAGCTCTGGCATGAGTTTACAAGCTTGTCTCCCTCCTGGCAGTGTGTGTGTGTGTAAACAGCATGAGGGAAGAGGGGAAGAAGTGAAAGCAGTGCAGACTCCAAACACTGCTCCTGCTCTATTGGCTGCCTCTGGCTGCTTTGGGCTGACAGCCCCAGTGTCTTAATGTAAATGGCTGCCCTGTGCGTGGGAGTGAAGAGTGGAGACAGGCAGCCCAGATGTGCTTACTGTTAAGATTCAATACAGGCACAGAACAGTATTTGCTTTTGGGGGGTAGGGAGACACGCTCTGCTGTTGCCTGGTGGTTACTTCCAGTTTCACTTGGTGTCTAGTTGACCCTCAGTCCGTAACTCTTGTGTTGCATCTTGAGGTTCTTCTGTTCCACATTACCCCATGAATATGGATGGGGGTTGAAGACAGATGCATGCTTTCCTGGATCAAGCTAAAGTCTTTGCATTTTGCAGGATTAAGTCCTGAGTTTAGACTATTCCCTTTAACAGCTTTACTGTATTGTTAATCTGCATTTTTCATTTTTTCTCTTCGGCTTGCAAAAGAAACAATTCTGTGAAATTGTATGAAGAAAACACCAAACCAGAAGAATTAAAACTCCATTTGTTTATCTTTCCTAATGGATTTAATTTTGAAACTTTTTATTTCATTTACGCTCTCTTGTGGGAAGTCTTCCACTTGTCCATATATTACACTGAAGTGGTTTCTTCTTGATGCTCGGTATCTCCTTTTTAAGCAAACATCTAGCTTGAGAAGCAGCCAATACGTTGTGGAACATCCTTAATTTAAGTACTGTGCTGTAACAGATTTTGTTAAGTTGGCCATGTGCAATACCAACTCTTGACTTTGATGAATAGCTTTCTCTAACAATTACGTTGCTCATATATTTTGTGAACAATTCTGCAGGACTCTCCCCCGCGAGAAATAGCAGAAATGGCTTGTGTATTGTCTTTGTTGTCCCTATTTACTGACCTTTTAACAGTCCTTATGTTAACCTTGTTATAGCATCTGCTAAATATTTTTCTCATTAAAACCTTAATTAGCTCTCACTCTTGCATATGGACCCCATCATCATGACATCTAAACTCTTTTTGGGTATTTAAAAACAGAAATAACTTTTTTTCCTTCCCAGCCTGTAAGAGAAATAGCTTATAATGGGGTTTATGCATGACCCAGTAAATGTGTAGTATTTCTGTGCAAACGAAGGAGTTGAGGGAAAGCTGGGTCTAAAACAGATTTTGCATTTAGTCCTTGAGCTCATGAGTACTATTAATGTCAACTGGAACTAATTCCATTTTAAGTGCTTTGTGAATAGGAGTGTAGTTATACGTGGTCAGGCCATGATAAAGCAAAGTTAGTTTCAAACGTGGTGAGGTCTGTGGTCATTTTTACCTGTTGTTGTTGCTTAGTTTAGGCCCTGCTCCTATGAAAGTTTTTTTTTTTTCTCATGTATTCACAAGCCTTTTCTTAGTTTGGTGGAACATTGTTGTGGGAGCTTATGGTCGTGGACGGAAATGTGACCTCAGGTAGGTAGGACTTATCCCATGGAGGGTTTTAAATATCAACATATCTTGGATTTGATTCTGTATGGAAAGCCAACACATGGAGCAGAGTATAGGTTGCCATGAACACATCACCTCATTAGTGTTAAGCAAACAAGGGACAGTGTGTTATGTTAGCTGGAGCTTCATTCCTGTATGATTTAAAGATTAAAACTTAATTAATTTCAAACTGCAGTTTCTACACAGTAGTAACATCAGTGTAAAAACAAATATAACAGTATTTTTGTTAAAGCAAGCAGCATATACCTAAGAAATGGAGTTGTGATTAAATATAGCAAATCAAAAAGCCTTTAGTTTATGAAAACATGCAAATACAGTTAAGACACTCAAACAATGTTGAATCAGTCCCTGTTGTAACACCAGGTTCCAAACATCCTTTGTTTTTCATATCTATGTCCTGAACCTGCAAACTCTTCTTGCTGATGTGATTAAAAATTTTCAGGATTGGGCCTCTACATTGTGAGATGTTGTAGTTTTGTATAAATTAGTTTCTAAGGTCTTTATTTGAAGCCAATAACTATACTGCCTTATCACAATGAAAAGCAGGTACAGTGGGCAACAAGAAAGACACACAAAAATAGACATGCCAATATAGTAAACACTTATGAAAATTTTAACCATAACCACCTCAGTGCCCTAGCCAAATTTGATAAACATTTCTATTCTTCGGCAGAAGAGGGGAGACATAAGTGCCATGGTATATCTAATAAATGGTAAGGACTTAGTTTTTGCATTTTACCAGAAATACTGACTTTTCACATTTTACAACTGGATTAGTAACACTTGCTGAAAACATATGGCAGGAATAATTTCTGTATTTATTCAATGGCAAGATGGATACTGGTAAGTCTATGAAACCTCTCATTTTAACTACACTGACTTTGCTGATAAAAACTAACTAAAGCAAATACTTTTTCAACATTTCTTCCGTTTTATTCTTTTATTGTGGTGTGTATTTTTTTTAATTCTGCTTCGCTATCTTTTGGGGAATTTCTTCTACATTTACTGTAGTTGAATAACTGAAACACTGAATAAAAGATGTTTTGTACTTTGCAATGACTCTCTTACTGTTTTGTGTACAGATCAGTTTCTTTGATCTGCTTTCCTAATAGTTGTATCTTTGTAGTGCACAGACCATGCTCTTTCAAAACATTTTGCTTTTTGAGGACTTTGTTTTCAAACATAAGTGTTCTAGAATGAATAAATTGTACTTCACTGAGGTGTTCTGAGAGCAACTGAGTTAATGTTTATAAAGCCCTTTGAAGATAAAAAATGCTATATAAGCAAAGATTGGAATAAGATTTTGATCATTTGGTAAGACTAATCAAATATTGAACATCTTTTATGATTTTAACTACAGTCCTGATATTTGTGGCTTTTTCTTATATAGGTGCCATTTATCTCCCCACCCCTGTCCTGATTTTTCACACTTGCTATCTGGTCACCCTAATCACAGGACAAAAGGAAAGAAGAGTGCCAATCAGAAGCTATTGGGAAATAATTGTAGTGAACAAGGAAGACAAATAGAGGTGAATACTAAACTAGGGAAACAATCTGAACCCAATTTAAGAGGAAAGGGGTATAAATCTGACAGGGAAGGGGATTTAATTTGCTGCAAAATTCTGGTGCTCTGTACTGGTGCCCCAGTGGCACGTTTAAGTCTTCCCCTACAGCTGAGTGCAGAGGAAAGAGCCATATATTCTTGTCTGAGTAGTGTCCCTGTGGGTGTTCCACTGTAGACATGCATGTGTCCCTGCACCTGAAATTGGAGATTTTAGGTAGCAGTGTCCATGCAATGTGCACATATGCTCTTCCTGTTATGCTCTCTAGAATATCCAGTGTGGTGTGGGCAAACAGTCCTCAGTTCTTCTTCGGGTGCTGTCCCTGTGGGTGCTCCACTCAAGGTGACAGTGCGTCCTGGCGCTGTCGATCGGAGATTTTCGGTAGCAGTGCCTGGTTGGGGCGCACGCATCCGGATGGTATCTCCCATCTAGTTGGAATCTTCCTGAGTGTGTGCCCCCCCCCCCTCACCCTCCTCAGTTCCTTCTCAACCGTCCTCGGCTGAAGACAGGACTCGGGGCAGTGCTACCTTCTCTTCCCTGATCTCTACAGGAAACAGTAACAAAGAACATAGAAATAATTATTAATTACTTCCCAGTTGTTTTCCTTCCTTTAGTATAGTTACATAGTTAGTTAGTTAGTTAGTTAGTTTACAAAAAAAACAACCAACCAACCCTCAGGCTTGTCTCCCATTGAGACACTCTCCTCGGCCATCTCTAACTCATAATGCCAGGAGCTTCAGGTTTCAAAAGATGCATCTCCTGTCAGGACTCCATGCCACGGTCAGATGGCCACTCTCATTGTGTCAAGTGCCTCGGGGACACCCATATCCTCGCGAAGTGCCTCCATTGTGCGAGCCTCAAGTCAAGAGCTCATCGTGACAGGGATCTGTGCCTCAAGATCATTATGATGGAAAAATCCCTGCAGCCGCTGTCGGAGACGGGAAAGGTAGAACCCGCTCCCACACACTCCCAGCCAGATCGGAACCGGTGGGGAGTGTTGCTTCACCCTCCTTGGAGCGGAGGCAAGAAGGTCATCAGTCTCACAAACGAGTCTGTAACAGGGGTAGGGGGTCTCTGGCGGGATCCCTACCTCCTGTGCTGACAGCACGAAAGACAGCTGCTTCAGCCTCTTCTAAAGCCTCAGCAACTGCTCTGACAGAGCTTAGAGGCAGGGACCAGACCTCCTGTGCAGGGAAGGCACCTGTTGACTTGGTCCCCTCAGTGCTGCAAACGACTGCGGCGCGGACAACTCACTCCTCTTCGGCACTGAGAGGGGCTTCAGCACCGCCACCATGTTTCTCCTCGGCACTGGCAACGGCAACGGTGCCGGCAGCGCGTTCGGTACCGACACCCAAAATGGCCGCGGTACTTACAGCCTGGTAAGTTTCAGCGCCAAAAACGGCCGCGGTCCCGCCAGCGCGCTCTGCCTTAGCAATGAAAATAGCTGCGGTGCCGACAGTGCGATCAGCGTCGGCACCGAGAAGAGCGTCGGCACCCAGCCACTCTTCTGCCCGCACACCAGCAGCAGACCCCCTGCAGGGCACCTCTAGGCTCAATACAGCAGGACACTCTGTCACTCTCTCCTACTAAAGAGCTAGAGCAGAGAGCAGGCTTAGCTCAACCTTGGGAGCAGGAACAGCACTCACTCAAAGTCACCTTTTAGTGCCACCTGAGCCTCACTCTCCACTCTTAGATACAGAGGACTCCTTTCTTGACCTGCCACTTTCTCCACTTGAACTGGCTTTCACCGACGGTGACCTTGAGCTACAGCAGCAAGCGGAGTTCTCCCCTCCTGCTTCTCCTCCACAGGTACTTTTACCGCCTCAGGTTACGGCTCAAGCTCAGCAGCCTCAGTTTCCCTCTGTTGCCCCCCCCATGGGCGATGCATGGGTTCTCCTACCCCATGTCTTGGCCTCAGTGGTACCTGTGGCAGAATCCTCCTACCAATCATCTTCCTTCGGTGCCTCAGTCTCCTGCTCCATCCGCTTCCAGGGTGCCTGAGCCCCCTCCTGAGCCTGGGAGCTATGCACCAGATCCTGACTCGCCTAACCCTAACTCTCCATTAGCCTCAGATGAAGCCATCCTCCCTCCACCTCCACGGACCTTGGACGACTGCAAACAATTTCAAGAACTTTTTAGGAGGGTTGCACTCAGTCAGGATATCCCCTTAGAAGAGGTTCAGGAGACTCAGCACACACTCCTCAAAATCCTTCAACCATCTGCCCCCTCGAAAATCGCGCTCCCTATAAACGAAGCACTCATGGAGCCAACTGACACACTCTGGCAAACCCCAGCTTCTCTGGTACCAACTTGTAAGAAAATCGAATGTAAATACTACGTTCCTGCAAAGGACGCAGACTTCCTATTTTCTCATCCACCACCGAACTCTCTTGTCATTGATGCAGTTGCACAGCGGACCAAACAGTCACAATATCGACCTACTCCACAAGACAAGGACCTTTAGACGCCTTGATGTCCTGGGCTGCAAGGTTTATACATCCTCGACACTACAATTTAGGATTGCAAACTATTCTGCTCTCCTCGCCAGCTATGATTTCGATAATTACAATAAGCTTTTCGAATTTGCCTCATACATCCCAGAGGACAGAAGAGCAGACGTCAAATCAGTCCTGTCTGAGGGACAGCTGATCTCCAGAACGGCCCTACAGGCGTCCTTAGACACGGTGGACACAGCAGCCCGTACCACTGCAACTACTGTGGTTATGCGCAGATCCTCATGACTCTCTGCGTCAGGCATTCCTAAAGAGCTCCAGACCAAAGTGGAGGATCTCCCCTTTGATAAAGACAAACTCTTTTTGAAGTCTTCCACACCATGAAATATTCAAGAGCGACACTGCACACCCTGGGCATTCACCCATCTCTTCCCAGGAGACAACGCTACCAAAGACCATGCACACATCAGTACTATTGCCCTCAATCCAGACCATACGACACAACTAGGAATCGTACTAGACCTCCCAAACGCAGACAAAATCAAAATCAAGCCACCACCTTCTATCCACCGGGCAATAAAAAACAGTTTTGAAGCTTTGGTCGAGGGTCTGCATGACCACCCCTTGATTCCACCACTTACTTGTCCATTTGGCCACCGTTTCCAGTATTTCCAACATGCTTGGCAGCAGATTACACAGGACCGCTAGGTCCTCGAAATAGTTCAGACTGGTTACTCCATCCCGTTCATATCCTACCCTCCTACCCTTTCCCCTTCCCCGTCCCTCTCCAGGGACCCCTCTCACGAGCAGTTACTTCGCACAGAAGTGGCATGCCTTCTGCAACTAGGTGCAGTGGAACCTGTGCCGATGCAACATCAAGGGACAGGGTTCTGCTCCCATTACTTTCTAACGCAGAAGAAAACTGGGGGATGGAGGCCTAGACTAGACCTACGCCGACTGAACAAATTTGTGAGGACACAAAGATTCAAGATGGTCACACTGGGCACAATAATACCTGCATTGGATCAAGGGGACTGGTTCACAGCCCTCGACCTACAAGATGCTTACTTCCATATATCAATACATCCAGCTCACAGACGCTTCCTCCGATTCACAATCGGTCAGGATCATTTCCAATACAGAGTTCTCCCTTTCGGACTCTCCACAGCTCCAAGAGTTTTTTCCAAGACCCTAGCCGTGGTTGTGGCTCACCTCCGCAAACACGGGGTCACACTTTTCCCCTACCTGGACGATTGCCTCATCAGGGGCGACTCCTATGCCGAGACACTTCAAGCCACACGCTTCGCCATCTCCCTTTTTCACAGCCTAGGCCTCCAAATAAACATCCAAAAATCTACCCTGATACCCACACAACAGATCGAATTCATTGGAGCTCATCTTGACTCAACCCAGAGCAAGGCCTCGCTCCCATACAACAGATTCCTCGCTATCACGCAGCTCATACGTACGCTCTCTTTTCGTCCCAGGATGCAAGCAAGAATCTGTCTACAGCTCCTTGGTCACATGGCAGCTACCACCTTCGTGGTTCAACACACCAGGCTACATATGAGATGCCTCCAGGGCTGGCTCAACTCCAGTTTCAAACCCAGCAGACATCCCTTAGGGATGCTGCTAACTCCTCCACGCCATGTTGTAACTTCCCTACAATGATGGACAAGTCCAGAAAACCTCTGCACAGTGGTTTCCTTCCAGCAACGATCCCCAACGCTCATGCTCACCACGGATGCCTCCCTCATTGGTTGGGGAGCACATCTAGGGGAACACAGGGCACAAGGTCGGTGGTCTGCATCAGAGACACATCTACACATAAATCTCTTAGAGCTCAGAGCAGTGAGGAGAGCATGCCTTCATTTTCTTCCCCACATAAAGAACAAATACCTGCGAGTCTTAACAGACAACATAGCATGTATGAATCACATAAAGAGACAAGAGGAAGCCCGATCACATTCCCTCTGCATGGAAGCCATTCGAATATGGAATTGGTGCATACGACATCGAATACAGATCATCGCTTCCTACCTACCAGGCTGTCACAACACTACTGTGTATGCACTCAGCAGACACTTCTCGACAGAACATGAATGGGAACTGCACCCTGCAGTACTCCAACAGCTTTTCTCCCACTGGGCGCGCCATCAATAGCTCTCTTCACCACGACCCGAAACTGAAAATATCCCCTGTTTTGGTCCAGGGCGGGACTCGAGACTGCATCCTTAGGGGATGCATTCCTCATCACATGGAACAACTACTTCCTGTGTACCTTCCCACCTATCCCTCTACTACACAGGGTTCTTCGGAAGATCGCAGACGACAAGGCCCAGGTCATCCTTATTGCCCCGGCTTGGCCAAGACAGATGTCGTACCCCTACCTTCCCCGCATGTCCTCCCGTCACCCATGGGCTCTCCCCAACAGACCAGACCTCTTTTACCAGGACAATGGACGAGTCTTTCACCCCCAGCTCCAAAAGCTCCACCTCACAGCCTGGTTCTTTCATGGTTCCAAACCCATGAACTAGCCTGTTCCGAGCAGGTCCAATATGTCCTCTTGCACAGCAGTAGAGACTCCACTCGTAAAACCTACCTTCAGAAGTGGAGACTTTTCGCTCTTTGGTGCTCGCATAAACATTTAGCACCCAATAATGTGACCCTCCCTAACATTCTAGACTACCTCCTGAAACTAAAACAGGATGGACTGTCGCTCAGCTCCATCAAAGTGCGCCTGGCGGCGCTTACCACCTTCCATGACCTATTAAATGGGTACTCACTCTTTACACACCCCACCACTAAATGCTTTCTCTCTGGCCTGCAAAATCTTTACCCTGAAATTCATCCAACCGTGGCTACATGGAATCTTAACCTCGTTCTTCATGCCCTCATGAAATCTCCATTTGAGCCATTGGCTACCTCCTCTCACCTCCATATGTCCATGAAGGTGGCTTTCCTAGTTGCCATAACATCAATGAGGAGAGTTAGTGAAATGAGTGCCCTCATGGCCCACCTTCCCTATACAATTTCTCCAAATATAAATTCACTTTGAGACCACATCCTAAATTTCTTCCTAAGGTGGTGGTGACCTTCCACCTCAACCAACCTATATACTTACCTGCTTTCTATCCTAAACCTCACAAAACTCTGCAGGACGCAACCCTGCATACTCTCGACGTGAGGAGAGCAGTTGCCTTTTATTTAGAATGGACTAAACCATTTCACAAGTCTCCATGACTCTTCTTTTCCATTGCCAAAAGATCAAAGGGCATGGCTATCTCTAAACAGTGTCTATCCAAGTGGATCTCTGACTGCATCAGATCCTGTTACCGTGCGAAGAATCTTCAACCGCCTGACAACGTTAGAACTCATTCCACTAGAGCCATGTCAGCATCCATTGCCTTCCTATACAACGTTCCCATTCCTGATATCTGCAAGGCGGCTGCATGGTCATCTGAACACACGTTTGCAAAACACTATGCTCTCATGCAAGACACCACGGAAGAAGCAATAGTAGGCCAGACAGTACTATCTTCAGTGCTCCCTGCTGCATCTCCAAAGTCCCACCAATCATAGTGGGTACTGCTACATATTCACCTAGAATGGAGCATCCACGGGGACAGCACTTGAAGAAGAAGAGAAAGTTACTCACCTTGCAGTAACTGAGGTTCTTCGAGATGTGTGCCCCTGTGGATGCTCCACTCCCCGCTCTCCTCCCCTCTGATTTCGAGGACAGAGATGACTCTCCACAGTAGAGAAGGAATGAGGAGGGTGTGGGGCGAACGCACTCAGGAAGATTCCAGCTAGACGGGAGATACCATCTGGGTGCGTGCACCCCTACCAGGCACTGCTACTGAAAATCTCCGATCGACAGCGCCGGGACGCACTGTCACCTAGAGTGGAGCACACATCTTCGAGTGGAGCACACATCTCGAAGAACCTCAGTTACTGCAAGGTGAGTAACTTTCTCTTCTTCTCAGCTACCCTTGGCCTGAGACAGAGCATTAGTAGAGTTTGAGTTGATTCATATCTAACTTTATTTCAGGCTATGGAGTAGCTAGTAGAGCTTAGGTTATCTGGATTAATACTATTCCAAAACCCACAATTTAAAAAAAAAATCGGTTATCTTCCTGTCCTTATTGCTTTCATTATCTCTCCCCTCCCCTTTTTTGGGAGGGAGAGGGGAAATGGAAACAAACATTGAAAAACGACATGCCCGAATCCCCTGGGTTTAAACTTCTCCTGCAGAGAAGCTGTTCCAGTCAGAGAGCTATTCATGCTGCATTTGCTTATTAGGAGAATCCTATATGCCACAAAAGTGTACTTTGTCTGAAATTAAAATCAAAGACCAGATATGTGAACTGAAGATAAACTCATTCTGAGGGAAAGGTCACTTAGACCCACTTCTAGTCCCAGACCGAGGACCTCCCCCTGGAGCAACAATCCCCAATGTGCCCAACATATGCACACTCTGGTGGGTACATCAGGAAATCTGATTCCTCTCATGAGTCCACAAAGGAAGGCTGCAAGTCCTCAGACTGAAGAATTAACTATGGAAAATGATCCCCAGTAAAATAATTGACCTTGGTACCAATGAATTGCAGTGGGGTACCCATGAGACATTGGGCTCTTCCAGTACCAATACTGTCAGTAAGCCCAAAGGCCTGAGGGCACAGGCTCAAAGGCATTGGTACAGTCAGAATAGTAGTATAGACGGGACTACCTCTTCAAAAATGGCACCACTGGAGACAAAGAAGAGCCTCTGTATCGAGCACTTCAGCCAGAAGATTGTGCTCTGGTTGATCATCAGGCCACAGAATACTACAGGTACTCCCTCAACGCAGACTCACCCCTCTAGACCAATGGTATAGATTATCACCACAGTACTGCAGGAATTCCATCGAAGGACCTCTTGGTCACCTGAAATGCTGGAATCCCCTGTACCAACCACATCTGTCTCCTGAATTCCCCATGGTACTGAGATGCTCACCATCAGCCGCCTTTATCTGCTCCTCCTCTATCGAGCAATAAAGAAGGCAATGATAACATATCTTCACGTTTCAGTGCAAAGCTCACCAGGGCAACATCAAGGGACCAGCCAACTAAAACACTTGCAGATCCAAAATATTGGCATAACGGGCAAGGCTTAGCACTTGATATGGACATCATTGGGTATCACCACCCATGCCCTTCGTACCACTACCGTGGCCATATTGGGACCCATGGGCAGCCATTAGTTCTCTAGGACCCCCAGTGTCTCTCTTTTCCTATCTAGACCCCCTGATCCTTTAGAGTCTCTCTCCTTGAGGAACAGGAGGCATGCGTGGATAAAGAAATTACTCCAGCAACCAACATTTCTTCTTCCTTTCCAGATAAAGCTGTTATGCTGCCTCCTCCAACAATTTCAACATCTCACCAGGAAAGTGGCAGACTTACTTCAGATCCCCGTCAGGGAAGTAAAGAAGTCATAACACAAGCTGCTGGACATCTTCCATACATCCTCATCAGCTTGTATTGCATGCCTGATCAACAAGAGCCTGCTGGACCCAACCAAAATAGTCTGGCAAATGCCAGACACGATACCACCCACGTGCAAAAGGGCAGACACAAAATATTATGTCCCCTTGTAATAAGATGGGCATCTGCCTCTTACAAGCACCCCCTTTCAATCTCTTTTTTTTTTTTTTCAGCAGGTGGCACCAACATTTCACAAGTCCCTCCCTTTGACTGATGGATCTCGCAATTGGTCTTCAGTAACTCAGTTCTGTCTGAGCCACCTACATTGTCCCTGTAGCCCTCCCTGGGCATAGGCCCTGGTTCTCTGTCTGACCAACAATCTCAATACCCTAATTGGCTAGCTTACATATGAAGGATCCTTCTCTGTGCTGGAGCAACACCCTGAGGATGTCCTCCCTGGAGGCTTTTCACTTGCCCTTTAGTCCTGTGACTCCAGCTCTCCAGCTCGGTCAGTCTAGATCAGCAACATTCCTGGGGGTGTGTCACATTCCATGGACAATCCCTTCTCTGGGTCTGTCTTCAGTGAGTCCTGGCAGCTAGCCAGTAGCTATTGCCTTGCTTCCCTTATACCTGCCAACAACTAGCCAGCCAGGAGCACCTCTTACTCCCCCAGTCCTGGCAAGCAGCTCCTTTTTATATGAGCCTGTTGGGTCCTCATTGACAGCGCTCTGCAGCCTCTGTGGCTGTGTCCCCTGCAACCACTCTAGTCTGCTTGGAGGACCTTTCCACTACTCCTCTCTTGGGCTGGGTGTGGCAGGACCCTGAGGCCTCCAACGGGGGGCTTTGGGCCTAGTCCACCCCACCACACCTCTCTAAAGACATGGACTTTCTCTCCTCCCATCTGTCACCTATTTCCTTGTGGTAGATGCTGTAAATGAACGTTGCAGACAGCAGTATGCTAAATCAGCAATCTATGACAAGGACTGGAAAAGACTAGACTTACTCAGCAGGAAGTCCTACTTATCAGCAATCCGACAGTATATGATTGCAAATTATATTTCACCATCAAGGTCTGATAAGCACATCAATTATGAAAAATTGTGTCTTTTATTGAAGCTCTCCCAAATAACCAAAAGGAGTTCCAAGCCATTCCTGTTGAGGGCCAGCTTCTGGCAAGGGCCTCATTAGGTGCTGTAGATACAGCTGCTTGCCCCATATCTGTGGTAGTAGTAATGAGGAGCTTCATGGCTTCACCTTTTGGGCCTCCCGAGAGAAGTCTAAATGACTGCGGAGGACTTTTTCAATTTGAAGGATTCAAGCTCTTCATGGAGAAAGCACACTTCACTCCATGCACTGAAGGACTTGAGCCATGTTACATTCCTTGGGGATCTACATACCTGCATGGAAAAAATGTAGCAAATCACAGGCATCACAAAGATCCTGAACTGCCCACTTCCCTCCACGCTAGAGCAGGGGTCCCCAACGCGGTGCCCGCGGGCATGGCATCTTAATGCGCCCGCTTCTTGGCCCCTGGGAGAGCACCCACCGACATGCCGCAGCAGCATTTTGGCTGGGACACCTCTCAGTGCCGATGCTTGTCGCCGACAAGTGATGTCATCGAGACGCATCGCCTCCGAATTTCAGCGGGGACGCCTCTTGCTGATGTCACTTGTCGACAGCAACCGACATCATCGAGAGGCATCGCTGCCGAAATGCCGCTGAAATTCGGTGGCATTTCGGTGGGTGCTCCACTGCCGCAGTGATCCTTCGGCTGGCGCCTGCCAGCCAAAAAGATTGGGGACCACTGCTTTAGAGAAAATATAAACTCTAGCAGAAAAGACTACTGGTACAAAGGCTGACAGCACCGCCAAACTTCAACTGTATAGCCCTCAACAGTGTTTCAATGTTGAGATATTGCTCGAGGTCCTGAGCTACTACTCCCACCCTAAATTGCTGCAGAACTTGAATTATGTGTCAAGAGGAATATGTCCAAAAGAATATACAACTGCGAAAAGAGAGCCTCAAGCAGGTAGGTACTGGAAATCTCCAATGGTTGTTCATCCACTTTACCTCCCTCCCTCCCTCTTAACCATCCTTCCTCTCTGTCCCTCTTCAGGGACCTTCTTACAAGTTCCTGTTACATCAGGAAATCTATAGACCAAGGTTTAGGAGAACCAGTTCCCGATGAGCACAGAGGGAAAGGTTTCTACTCCAAATACTTCCTGCTACAGAAAAAGAATAGACCCATTCTGGATCTGAGATCACTAAACAAGCACATAAAGGCACACATATTAAAGATGGCTACATAAGCAGCTATAATGGTTCTCTGCCTTCGACCTGCAAGATGCTTATTTTCATATCATAATTCAGCCATCCCACAGGTGGTTCCTGAGATTCACCCTGAATCAAGACCACTTTCAGTACAGTGCGCTTCCATTCACCCTATCATCCGCACAGAAAGTGTTCTCGAAGATCCTATCTGAGGTAGCAGCCCATCTTTTCATTAGTAATCACGATCTCTGTATCTAAACAACTGCCTAATCAAGGCATGATCCTTTGGTGCCTTATCAGCCACACAAAAGACTATATAGAGTAAGGCACAAGACACAGAGAGCATGTGTGCAGGCCGAATGGACCCTGCTACCTAAAACCTTTGATCTGAGGTGCAGGGCCATGGATGCTCCACTTACAGTGGAGCACCCATAGGGGGACACCTCGAAGAACCACAATTACTGCATAGGGTAAGTAAACTTTTCATCTCAATTTTACAAGTGAACATACATATGGATCAAACAGCTTCTAGGTCTAGCATTGTCTCTTACCATTTTGCAGATAGCCCCCATGGTAATAGTTTTTGAGCCTTATTTCACTATTTTTTATTCTTCTTGCTTTCCAAGATGGATAAAGATTTAGGTTCTAATCTATTGTTGCTATGATCACACTGACAGTTCACTTTGCAACAGCATAGCAGTTGAACCTTCAGGATTCTGACTGATACAAGTTGGTTGTGTAACTTCTTTTTTTGGGGGGGGGGGGGAACACTTCCTTATTTTAGCTCAATATTTCAATTTTCCAATTTATTTAGTTCAAACTAGTAACCTGTATTCCTACAAAGTTCAGAAATTAAAATAAAACTATATTAGACTTCATATTAGTGTTCAGTAATTTTGCAACTTAATTTCTTTGCAGTTCTTCCTTCTTCATGCCTGTTATTTTTGCAATCTGCCCAACTCTTTTCTTGTATTTTGCAAAGCAGCAGACTAGACAAACATGTTGAGTACTACTTCTTTGAGTAAAGTGCAGAATGTTAAATTACAGATTTAAATTTTCTATTGAAAATAGGTGTGATGTAGGGTTTTTTTATATTCTGCGGTAAGATTTTTTTTTACCCTTCATAAACTGTTCAGGTGTAGTAAACTTAGCTTTTATTCACTAAAGTCTGTCTTGATGCTCAAAAAAAAAAAAAGTGTTTATCTCCAGTGTGGTACAACTTTTCATATAAAACAGGCATTCAGTTGAGAAGAGCCTTCAGACAAATCTGAGACATGTGTGGCTTTCTTCCTTGGAGAGAGCTTTATCCCTTTGGGAATGGTTGTCATCTCTGGCAGGCAGCATAAAGAAGCTGGTATTACCACTGCATACTTGCCCTGTGCAGTGGCACTTGGGCAATGAATTTCTAGCTGGGTCTGTGGGTTGATTATTTTTTTTTCCCCCTTCTTGTGGGATGTTTGGAAATGGCTGTTCGAAAGGTATGGAATAAATAAGTGACTATCACTTTTTTCCTCTTAATCTGTTTAGCTGTAGTTAAAAAAGAAACTAGTTTTTAGTAACGCTAAACAGTTGGGCAAGTAGGTGCACCCAGAATAATACCTATTTTCAAAGATTGATGTGCCTATCAAGGCTTGCTGAAGGACCAGAATTTTGGGGAGCTAAGGCATTAGAAAATTTATTCCTAAGGAAAAGAGAAGATTGTTTTCCCTAATATTTTTATCTGTTAAACATAAGTTTTTGCATGTTCATAAATCACTTACAATTATAAATATTTGTACAGGAGGAACATTGTGAACCTTTTCTCTAACTTAAGTACATGCAAATTCATCAAAGTCTACTTACCTGTCACTGGAATTTTAAGGAATAAATGAGATTCTGTAATATTTACTGGTGTTGAGACTATAGGTTTATTTACTTAAGATCTGTTGGTGCTCTAACTTCATTCCATTCATATAGAGAACTTATTGGATGCATCACCTGTTTCCAATCTCCGGCAGTGGAAGCAATGGCAGTGATGGTTGCTGATTTTTTAATTCAACTGGTGAGGTTTACTCTTGGCTGTTTTCACTTACATTTATACAAGTTTCATCTTACACAATGATTTGTTAGACATTTGTTGCTGCAGATCCCCTAGTCTCATGACCATGCACATCACTGGGGCTGTGGATTCAGAACTGTTTTTGGAAAACTGTAACCCTTTAGGTTGTATGAACATGCCTTTTTGGATGGAATGAACCACATTTGTAAACTATGATCTCTTCCTTTTTTTTGGTTGCAGATAGGCTCTGGGTTTCTGGAGGAAAAGTGTAAAGCAGATTTAAACATGTGTTTACTTTAGTGCCACAAGTTACCTGGAAAGATTCAAGCTTTGTTCTGCTTCTAATTCTCATACCCTTAGTATGGGCTCCACAGTTTTGGTCCTTAATCTTCTGGCTATGGCTGTAGAATCTTAATTTTCTTTTTTAAGGACCCTGGTGTTATGGTTTTTGGGATCTGGCTGTACAACTTACAAATTCTGGCTGATATTGTGAAGCTATGAAAACTGATGTATCATGGTTGCCATTCTATATGTGTACTATGGGCTAATAGGGTTGTCATTTCTTCCCTAGACCAGGGACTTTTTGATCACACAATAGTTATGCTAAAGAATGATTTGCATCCTAGGGTATAACTGGTTTCTTCTACCTCTGAGGAGAGGAGGAAGTGGAGAGTGCAAGCTTAATAAAAGATAGAAAAAAGAAAGCTCGGTGTTGGAAGGGGGCATATGAACAGGAAACTAGGAGGCACAGGATTTTGGGCTGGAGGAAGGAAGGGCAGGATGAAGTCAGAGGAGGGGAGGGTCACATTGATTGCTAATTTAGCTCACTGAGGTCTGAGAATCAATGGTATAAGGCAGGGGTAGGCAACCTATGGCACGGCATGCGAGCTGATTTTCAGTGGCATTCACGCTGCCCAGGTCCTGGCCACTAGTCCGGAGGGCTCTGCATTTTAATTTAATTTTAAATGAAGCTTCTTAAACCTTTAAAAAACCTTATTTACTTTACATACAACAATAGTTTAGTTATATATTATAGACTTAGAGAAAGAGACCTTCTTAAAAACATTAATATATATTACTGGCACATGAAATCTTATATTAGAGTGAATAAATGAAAACTCGGCACACCACTTCTGAAACGTTGCTGACTCCTGGTATAAAGTGTAGGGGGGCTGATATGAGTGGGGATTTTGTGCCTAAAATGGATGGGTGGAAAATGAATGGATGTGGAATGCACGTGAGGTGGGGAAGGTGCTTGTGTGCCCCAGATGACTGCAGTTTTTTCTGCACTGGTGTTTCTGACACTAGAGAGAGAATAGGTTATTTTTAAAGTAATCTGTGCTTAAAATGAGGACATTCTAGATTACCTCCAGTGACTTTGGTTGTTGCATGCATTCCGTTTAGAAAAATCTTCCCCAGGCCTCATATCTGATTCATAAAATTCCAAATTGAAGCAGGAGTTGTGCATAATAGGTGTACGTAACTTCTAGGAGCAGTTTCTTTAAACAGACCACTTTGGGAGTTGCTTATTCATGGAACTTTTACTTATAGCAGCATTGTCGGATTCTATGGCAGGCCTTTTCTCTTTCTGCCATTTGGACTCTTGGAGTAGAAGTCACTATATAATATAAGTGTATGTAATGTTGAAGAGAATGGGGGAAATGGGGTGCAATACGGATTTCTTTAACGTTCCTTCCGACACTTCATTTTCCTGTGGGAGCAATTGTAAAACAGTGGAGCTGATTGTGATAGCTTACTGTTTTCAATGTGTGTAAATTCTCTTACTGTATTTTTATTTTGGATTTTTTTGAGTTTTTTTTTTTTTATATCCTAAACATACATTTCAGCCAGGTGGTTGGAAAAATAATACAAACAATGAAAACTTTCACTAACTCTTTTTGGAGTTTTTGGTTAAAATTGTAATTGCTTAGAAAGTTTATCCGTATCAATGGGGGGCAGGGGGGTGAATGAAGTACCTGTGAAAAACAGTCAGGGCCAGACCTCTGGACTTCTTGCCTCTCCATTACAGGCATGGTAGGGAGATAAGGCGGTTGTACTTCCAGGTGGATAAGAGTAGATATAGTGGGGTAGGGACTGGGTACAGCTTGGGCTCTGCCCTGTCAGTATGCTCTCTGATGCAGCTGAACCAGTGCTTGCTTAGTTTATTTCCCCTCTGGAAGCAAGGGGGAAATAGGGAAAGACTCCTTTTTAGGTGAGGCTTTCAGTCTACTGCTTATTCTAGGCTGAGCCTACTGGCTCAAATCTAGGCTTTGGGGCTGCAGTGACAATGGTATACATTTGTGAAAGATTCTTAAATGTAAAACTGATAACATGGCGAGAGTTAAAGTAGGATGGAATGGTTCAAGAAATGTGACTATATTTTATTTTATATTTCTTTGACCTATTTCTTTCCTTTTTCCACGTGAGCCTGGCTTGCATAGCTGCCACTTCTAATATTGTGGAACCCAGCTGGTCTTTCAGTTCACTCCTGTCCACTTTTATTTCAGGCTTCATGGGTCTTCCCTTCCTGCTGTAGCGCTCTCCCATCATACCCTCCAACTGTCTCCTCTCCCCTCCATGCAGGGGCCCACTATCAGTATAGATACAGCAACCCCTTCCCCCCCATGCACAGGAGAGCAGGGCCTCTCACCCCCTACAGAGAAAGGGCTCCTCTGTCATGCAGTGGACATTGGCCCACTCCATTCCCTAGAGAGCCCTTTTCCCCTAGAGCTGGGATGCTGCTTGCTCCTCCTGCCCTGATAGAGCTGCCTTCATAGCACAGACCTCTTCTCCTTGTGCATGTGCTGGAGGTAGCTCTGCAGCATCAAGGGGCCCAGCCCAGACTACGTCTTAAGTATGGGGTGTTCTTCTTCCCCAAACCCCTGCCCTCTTGTCTGCACCAGGCTAGGCTAGAGACTGATCACACACAAGGCACAGTATCATATTATTTAGCCTCTTTGAATAATGTTTTAGCCAGGCTCCTATGCTGAAATGGCTACTGGGGTTGGTTCGGGGTCAGTGCTGATCTTCACAGCCCAAGACAGTTAACTGATGGCTTCCATTTCTGTGAAGGGGCAGCAGATTTAGTCGAAGGGCAGGAAATGTATCAGAAGGGACATGGTGGAAACAATGCTGTGGACTTCTGAGACCCAGGAAGCTTAAAACATTTGGGGATCCAGAGTCTTAGATTTCCCCATACAGCAGTCTGGTATGTGGCCATTAGGGTGCTCCTGATTGAATCTGTGACATCTGAGTTTCTTCTCTCCGTATGCAGGATCAGATTACTGATCCTGACCCATGTCTCTTTCATTTGGCATCGGAGATTTTTGCACCCTTTTAGGTGCAAATTTACACATCTGAGGTGAACAGATTCTCTTACATACCAAAAACCTTGTGAGTAGGGAAACTTGTTTGCTTAAGTGGAATCCTTTTCCAATATATAGCCCGTCATGAATATCTGGGGCACTTAAACCCTTTACTAGATCTGGGCCAAAGAAAACTTAAAGCATGTGAGTTGTCCTGGTATCTTCAGTCGATCTATTTGTGTTTAAAGTTATACATATGCTGAATATGCACATTGCTAGATAGGGGCCTCAATGTAAAATAAGATTTTGGATTACTTTCAGAATAAGACAAGTCAGTGTTTTAACCTATATTAGAGTGCAACTAAGCAGCTGTATGTGTGTTCTCTCCTTGATCAAGGATTCTTGATTTCTAAAGTCTATAGTAAATACTTTTAAAAAGGCTTAACATGTTGCAATTGTCCTGTGAGAGGACCATCTGCAGTGGATGGCATCTAGGCTGCCCAGTCTCCAAGAACTGATTAGGGGGATTAACGTTAGGGAGGGAGAGGAATTATTTAAGCTTAGTGCTAATGTAGGCACAAGGACAAATGGGTACAAACTGGATATTAGGAAGTTTAGACTTGAAATTAGACGAAGGTTTCTAACCATTAGAGCAGTGAAGTTCTGGAACAGCCTTCCAAGAGGAGTAGTGGGGGCAAAAGACATATCTGGCTTTAAGACTAAGCTTGATAAGTTTATGGAAGGGATGTTATGATGGGATAGTTTAATTTGGGCAATTGATCTTGGATTATCAGCAGATAAGTCTGCTCAATGGTCTGTGAGGGGATGTTGGATGGGATGGGAACTGAGTTACTGCAGAGAATTCTTTCTTGGGTGCTGGCTGGTGAGTCTTGCCCACATGCTCAGGGTTTAGCTGATCGCCATATTTGGGGTCGGGAAGGAATTTTCCTCCAGGGCGGATTGGCAGAGGCCCTGGAGGTTTTTCGCCTTCCTCTGCAGCGTGGGGCATGGGTCACTTGCTGGTGGATTCTCTGCAGCTTGAGGTCTTCAAACCACAATTTTGAGGACTTCAATAACTCAGTCATGGGTTAGGGGTTGTTATAAAAGTGGATGGGTAGGGTTCTGTGGCCTGCTTTGTGCAGGAGGTCAGACTAGATGATCATATTGGTCCCTTCTGACCTACGAGTCTATGAGTCTGAGTCTAAGTGTTAAATACATTTTATTGGGAATTTGTCTTTTTTTCCCCATAAGCTGGTTGTACCTTTAGTGATGGTTCTCGTTTAGTTGTTCTGGAGATGTTCTTTTTTTGAGCAAGGTAGGCTTGGTGCTGCCTCTGAGTTCCTTTTTAAGCAAGGAAGAAATGGGTTATGTAGTGCATTGCCTCACTTCCTTGCAGAATGAACAGTTTTGACCAGCTTCCTTTTTGAGGCAAAAGTCAAAATGATTGGTTCTGAGTTTCTATTATTTTTGGGGAGAACAGACAAACTTCTAGTCCCTTTGACTCTAGATTCTGAAGATCATCATCCCCGTTTAGAACTGGGGAAATCTGGGCATAATCTCCTCAGTGGGAAGAAGTACAATCAAATCTCTAGTCCCTTATGTTATCCCACTTAATGGTTCACAAATGCTAATTCTTCCCTCCTTTTTCAAGCTGCTCCAGTATGGCGTTCCATAGGTGCTAGTGTTGGGCTCTATTTAGGCTTGCGAAGGGTTTAATTCCCTCAGATCTGAGTGAATGTGGGAAAGTTCCTTCCTCTGTATAGGAGGATTTGAATCTGAAGTTCAAAAATACTCATGGACTCTGGCTTGATCCAAAGGTGGAATATTCAGTTTGACGGCTCTCAAGCAAGACTGCATTTCTTACTGGCCTTTTGTTTCTGGAGTGCTTCACTACTTGTGTGCACTGACAACCTAGTTATGGTTCATGTTTCAGCAAGATGGTGCAGAAACCTGAGAGGGGTGGAATTAAGTTCTCATTATGTTGCCTATTCGTCCTTTTAGCAAGTCTCAAACACTCTCTAAAAAGACATTATAGATCTTGTTCACCTCAGGTGTTGTCATAGCTGAAAGCCCTGAACCTCATCTTTCTTCAAAGGAAAATCCAGGGAGAGGATCTTCTTACATCGTAGTGTCCTATAACATTTGGAAACTAGTACTTTCTCCAGTTAAATATTAGTTGAGCTAATGGAGAAATACATATTTTCAGAGGTTTTTTAAATCTATCACTCATCTAAATTAAACAGTGCTAAAGATACAGTACCATTTCCTGCAAATTCTGATCAAACATTGTTCCCCAAACTATTTGGACTTTAATGTTCATTCATATTATTTATGTTGATGCTGTATTTGTTACGTACCAAGTTGATGATATGGTACAATCCTTTATACAAATATATGATAGAAAAAATCTATTGGGTATGATTTTCTAATCTTTAGAGAGTTTTCCACTTGATGTTCTTTCAAGGAAAACCAAGTAAAGTTAAACAAGCTCACTAATTAAGCTTTAAGAGTACATTATCCCTTTTAGGTAACAAAACTAGCTTTTAGATGCACTGACAATGTGCATTCTAAATTAGATGAGAAGACTAGTCAAGAAAGTACCCAAGACTTCTCTAAGGAGTTTTATGAAAATATGTTCGATTGTTTAATACGTTCTGTAACACTAACTGTGGACATGAAAAGGTGAAACTTCATCTTAGTTTTAGAGTTGAACAAAGATTGCATCTCTATGCATATTAAAGACAGTTAATAGGCTCTCTAATATAAACATTTATCGTGCCTTTTGAAAATAGTGGTGATTTAATAGTTAATATTTTTGAGACGCAAGGGGAGAGTTAATATTTTTAACAGATTAATTCTCCTCTGCCAGGAAATCCTTCTCCTTCACTTCCTCTTAGCTAAAGTACAGTGCATGGGTAGTGAGCTCTGCTGATTTTTGCAGAAAGAGTAAAGCATCCTCTATATTTCTGCACAGTCCAGGAATGGATCAGAGGTTCTTTTCTGGTCAAGCTAGAAGTTGGAGAGCCCAGCTAAGGAAGTCATAAACTAAGCTCCTCCACTAGCTGGAGGAGTAGGAGATGCAGTGCTGCGAGGATAAATTCCTGGAAGGCAGAAACTGCCAGTTGCCAAGCAGTTTGAGTCTGCGGGTACGTCTACACTGCACGATTATTTCGAATTAGCTTAAACCGATATTACAAAACAGATCTAATAAAATCGGTTTAGCGCGTCCACAGTGGGATCCGCAATCGATTGTTTGCCGTCATGGTCCAAAGCTACCATCGATTTCAGGAGCGGTGCACTGTGGGTAGGTTTACTCGCTAATCCCATAGTTCCACTCGTGTTGAGGAGCACAGTGCCTGATGGGCAGAAACACTGCCCCGGGTGGTGCTGGGTACAGCCCACCCCTCCCTTATGTGAGAGGCGCAGACAACCCTTTGGCGCCTTTTTCGCGGAGTGATTGAGCAACGCATAGCACCAAATTTTCCCTTTTTTTTCACGTGGGTGGTGGGGGGAAATAACTGAGGAGCTGTCCCTGAACACGCAGACACTGTGTTTGAACCTACAGACATTGGGAGCTCAGCCAAGAATGCAAAATTAATTTCAGAGACTGCGTGGACTGTGGGATAGCTGGAGTCCTCAGTACCCCTCCCTCCCTTGATGAGCGTCCATTGAGTCTCCTGGCTTCCGTTACGCTTGTCACACAGCGCTGTGTACCTGGAGTTTTTTATTCAAACGCTTTGGCATTTCGTGTTCTGTAACGGAGCTCATACAACAGATTGTCTCCCCATACAGCGATCAGACCTAGTATCTCCCGTACGGTCTATGCTGGAGCTCTTTTTTGATTTTAAACTGCATTGCCAGCCGTGCTGATCAGAGCTCCACGTGGCAACAGGAAATGTAATCAAAAGTTCGCGGGCTTCTTGTTACCTGCCCGCTGCATCCGATTTCAGATGCTGTCCAGAGCGGTCAGTGCTGCATCTGGGATGCCGCCCGGAGCCAATAACGTCGATTCCGTCCACATGACCCTAATCCGAGTATCCTATTGAATTTAGCCGCTACTCCTCTCGTGTTTGGAGGAGTTCCGAAATCGATTTAAGGAGCGTTTAACTCGTATTTAATGACGACGTCGTGTGAACGGATACAGCGTTAAATCGGTATATCGGCCATTAAACCGATTTAAAGTCGCAGTGTAGACCTGGCCTGCCTCATACCAGGCCTTAGAGCTGACATGTGTCCAGGACATAATATTGAGCACATTACACCTTAGTGTAATTTTGGTGGATTAATTTTTTCCTTTGTAGACAGATGGATACTATCACTTCTGGAAGTATGTTTTATTTCGGGTAGAGGATAATTCAACAGTGCCTGTTAAAAGCTGCCATGAAGATTAGTAGGTAGAGTGCAGATGAAGCTGTCCAAGATGGATACTCCTGCAATTTATCACATAGATATTGCCAATTCATATGTAGTATGTATGTGCATGCTTATGTTTATACATATACGTGTCTTATTTTAAAAAAGCATTTTACTTGGAGCTGAATGGGTGTCTCACTAAAGGAGTAATTCTACTTTTTCACACTTCAGTCTTTTGATATTCCACATTTGGAGCCAGATAGAACTAATGAGCTTTTGAGGAGCCAAGAAGGGGGCAGGAAGGAGGTAAGCTGTTCAGCAAATTGACCAGTCCTTTGCTAGTTCGGTAAGATTTTTATAATCTCTAATCCACAGCTGTCAATAAAGTTGCCCCTAAATACCTTCTCAACTGGACTTTTTCCCCCTGGTGACTGATTTACAGATGACATGGAACAAATGAAGTGAGAGGCGAGAAGTACCTATTTTGATTGCCTTCTGCACATTCTTGGTATTCTACTTTTTAAATCTTATTTGCAAAGAAAAGTTCCTTTCTTCCACTGTGTGGCATGTGACTTGCACTCCAGAACTGTTTTAGGTAATTGGCAGCCTAGTTATGGAATCTAACTTTATCTGCCTGTGAAGAGAGTTTTGTTTTTGTGGAAACTCATATTTGCCACTATCATTTTAATCTGATTTGTGTCTCAACAGAACTGAAGCCTGTTTGAGTTTTGGGCCATATCAGTTAAAGTTTTGAGGATGCTTCAGGCCACAGTAGGATCCCTGTCTCTCCTGACTAGTGAAAGACAGCAGGAAGTCCTGGGTACACTGTTGGCCAAGAAAATGAACTGTCTTTAAGCAAACTCTTGCAGGGCCTTTAACAAAGATACTTTTTCCTGAAATTGGCAGGATTGTTCATAATCAACCTCTTCCTAACTTGCTGTTCTGGCTGGGCAATTTTGTGAGAATTATGGAGTTCTTAGATTTCCATTACTGTAATCAATCAACTTTTAGGCCTTAGAATAGGTCTTGAACTCCAGTGGTTGCAATGAATGCTGATCCTCTAAATATGAATGAAGATAACTGTGCTCATTGCTTTGGATCTGCCAGCTGTTTTGATGCTGTTTACTATAAAGTTTTGTTTAGTGTCAGAGTCTGAACACTCCACAAAGCCCTACGCATTTTTGTGTACCCTGTTGGATGTTTGAGCTGAATACAGAAGACTGATTGGGGGTGAGGGCATATATAACTTATTTCCACACTATTGGAACTTGTGTGCTGAATGCTACTGTCTGATAAGTGCCAAGGATGAGTTTTGATATTCTAAAATCCAAAGTGTGTGTTTTGATAACATAGTTTCAGTAGGAGCTAACCTACCCCTTTCTAGAGTCCTGAATTTGAAAAACAAAATGAAACAGACCTCCCACACACTACAGAAAAGAGCTAAAATAGTCAACTTTTTAACATGTTAAAAAGTTGACTTGATTCTTACTTTAGTAAAAAAAAAATTATCAATTTCACGATTGTTTGTCATTAGGTATATTAATTTCACCATAGATGCTTTAATTCACATCAGTTAATCTTTTTGTATGTTGAATAATAGAAGCCAATGATTTCTGGTAATTTGCTCTCATGACACTGTAAAAATATTTCATGGCATATTATATAATTGGTTTCAATTCTGATAAATTGAGAAATGCATTTAAAATATGCTTATTTGTACAACACCCAATGAAATAAACTAATATTTTGTCAGTTTTCTTGAATCCTTAACTTGTATAACAATTTTTAAATATCTTAATTAGCTGGAACTTGCAAAATGTATGTGTTAAGTATAAAAGACATTGCTACATATATTACAAATGCTGTATAATTTCATTTTGCTGACATGAAAAGAGAATTAGTGCTGCATCATAAGTGGTGACAAATTTTCTCGTTTGTTCTAATTTTACTGAATAGCATACAGTAGCTTTTTTGGCACAATATAGAATAGCTCATTTGGCTGTGAATGCAGGAACTTGAGTTAACAATGAGGCCAGTATTGTACTTAAACAATTAAATTAAATGAAAACAAACCCCCAAAATTTGGAAGTGGTGGTAGGGATGGCAGTAGCAAAGTAAATCATGGAAAAGATCATCTGGGTTACCAACTGTGTAACTGCAGATTAAAAGCTATAATACAAAACAAATACTGTATTACAGCCAAGATGTACTGAGCGAAATAGGTGGATGGTGTGACGCTATACTCCATAATGCTTTATGGGAATATGACATAACTGGGAATATGTCTTATGTTACCTGTGCCATATAACAGCTCTGTAAAGGTTATGGTCTACTGTATCTATTCATCCTATTTGTACACATATATCGTTTTTGTACTTGAAGTTAAGAATATTGGTTGTATGCTTGCATGATTTCTAAGTAAGCTTTGTGAGGCATTTGGTCAGCTTCTTTAGAAAAGAATTCGCAAAGTTAAGTGCCCAATCAAGAAGCACTTAAGGAACAATAAAAAGAACAGGAGTACTTGTGGCACCTTAGAGACTAACAAATTTATTTGAGCATAAGCTTTTCTGGGCTACAGCCCATTTGATTGGATGCATAGGATGGAACATATAGTGAGGAGATGTATATACATACAGAGAACATGAAAAGGTGGAAGTTGCCCTACCAACTCTAAGAGGCTAATTAAGATGAGCTATTAACAGCAGGAGAAAAAAAAAAACTTTTGTAGTGATAATCAAGATAGCCCATTTCAGACAGTTGGACAAGAAGGTGTGAGGATACTTAACATGGAGAAATAGATTCAACTGTTAATAGCTCATCTTAATTAATTAGCCTCTACATGGGTACGTGCTGACACCATTCAGAAATAGAAGCTAATGCAGAATGTGCACAGACACTTATTAAATGGAGTATTCTAGAGCAATGTTGCTCGAATCAGTATTGCTTACCAATGAGCTTACAGGTGGAACTTCAGAGGTTGTGTAGCTGGTTACCTGACACCACTTTTACTTGCACAGTTGTAATCAGTGAAGTTCCTTGAGCTGGTGCACCAGGACTGCTGGCAGGCATGTTGCAAAACCATCATTTGCCCCCCCCCCCACCCACCCATTGGTGTTGGTGCCGGTGCCGGTGCCAATTGAGTAGGGGATACAGAGCATCTGATTTGGGTGTTACTTGGTAGGTTTTCTTTTTTGCTGAAGAACAGGACAGCCTTAAGTATTGTTAAACCTCAGGTTTTTGTATTTCATTTCAGTGTGTGTAAATACTGAAAACCTTCCTTGATACCTAGTAACCTGAGAACTCAGCCTATTAATCCAGGTGCAGTTATCTTTGCCATCATGCCTCTAAAGACATCCGCTCTCTCCTCTTCAGTTTAAAAGAATAACCACTGTTCTGTTTATTGTAATGCCTTTTTTTTTTTTTTACTTGGTTTTGAAATTGGTATTTCACTGGTAAATTGTATTCTATTTGACAGTTCTTAGTTGAGTAATTTATGTAGTAATTGTCACTTGGTTGGGCTCAATTGGTTTTCTAACTGGACATTTTTAATGGCTTTTATTGGTAATTTATTGTAATTAGTGTAAAATAAAAAAACCCTACAAATAAAATTACAATCTGCTTGTATTTTTTTTAAAAAACATGTGTGTGTGGGGGGGGGAATGAGTGAATATTCTGCCATCTTGTTATGGAAATAGTCTTCACTGGTGCTTCAATTATGGTCAGTGAAGATTGTTTGCATAACAAGGGGATTACCGTCCTTCATTTAGAAGCAAACACAAAAGGTTATTATTTTACTGAAAATTTAGTGGATGACAAACAGATTATAATGGAGAATAGCTGTGGAAGACTATTTCTAGAACCACTGAATCTAATCCAGGAATTAGAGTAATGACTGATGTAAAGCAAACAGGGCACCGAAATGAAGCAGAAAAGCAATAATCTAGAGACACTGGGCTAGATTGAAAGCCTAAATCCCAGAACCAGGCATCATTAATATTCATAGAAACCCTGTTCATTGCCATCAAATCATGCAGGTGTCTAAATTTATTTAGTTCCTAAGTGTTGGAGTTTTTGGCCTTGTTTCTCTCCCTGCCCCCAGTAAAAGTTCCCTAGGAGCCTCTGGTTCTGCCTCGTGATCATATATACTGCTGCCTCAGGCTACACTAGAAAGCTTAGAATAGTGCAGCAGCACTGCTGTAAATTCTCTAGTGTAGCCACTCTAAGCCAACAGGAGAGAGTCCCTCCTGGGCTTGTCTACATTACCTGCTGGATCAACAGGCAGCGATGGATCCAGCGAGGGTCTATTTATCACGTCTAGTCGACTGCGGAACTCCACCAGCGTGAGAGGTGCAGGTGGAGTCGACAGGTGAGTGTCAGCTCTTGACTTACCACAGTGAAGACACTGCGGTAAGTAGATCTAAGTATGTCGACTTGAGCTACGTTACTCATGTAGCTGAAGTTGCATGACTTAGATTGATCCCCCCTCCCCCTTAGTGTAGACCAGGCCCCTGTCAACTTAATTAATCCATCCCAATGAGCGGTAGCAGTTATGTCTTCAATGCTTTCCATACCAGCACTTAGGTAGGTGTAACTGTGTTGCTCAGGGGTGTGAATAAGTAACATAAGCTATTGATGTAAGTGGTAGTGTAGACATAGCCTAGTTGTCCAGATGACTAAGCCTCAATGCGATTCATGAACCAGGGGATGGGATGGCATTCCTTTGCTTTAACTTGCCGAACTGCTAGAGGAAAGAAGGAAAGGGGGCTGTCCCTCATCACATTTAGCCTAGTGGTTAGGGAACTTACATGTGGTGTGGGAGACACTGGTTTAAATCCCCCTTCTGCGTGAGTGGGAAAAGGGATTTGAACAGGAATTTCCCAGCTCTCAGTTGAGTTTTCAACATCCTTTAATTGTGGACTGCAGAACTGGATACAATATTTGGCAATGGCTTGAGTACTGATGGAATAGAGGTAAACTAGCCTCTCTAATCCAACTCAAGCATTCCCCTGTTTAATGCAGTCCTTGAAAGCATATCCCTTTTGGCCACAGTGTTGCACTGGGAATTAAAGTTCAGCTGATTATCCTCCATGACCCCTAAATCTTTTTCAGAGTCTCTGCTTTCCAGGATAGATTGCTCTATATAAGTGACCAGTACTCTTCATTATTTACCACACTCCTAATCTGTATCATCTGCAAACTGTATTGGTGGTGGTTTTATGTTTTCTTCCAGGTCATTGATAAAAATGTTAAATAGTATAGGACCAAGAACTAATCCTTGCAGGACTCTACTAGAAACATACACTCTCAAAGGTTCCCCTTTTAAAATTACATTTTTGAGATCTGTTAGTTAAATGAATTAATGTTAACTTTATATATTTTTTTAGTGTTTTTAATAAAAATATCATGTAGCACCAAGTCAAATGCCTTACAGAAGACTATGGTTATAAACCAAACTTGCAAACTCCAAACCACAAAAAAAAAAAAGAGAGGGGAGCCAAATTAGCTTGAGTTCAGTTATCCACAAACCCCATGCTTTATTTAATAAGAGTCTTATATCAAATGCTCCATTACCTTGCCTGGGATCAATGTCAGATTGACAAGCCTATAACTAGCAGAACCATCCATGTGCCCTTCTTAAATATTGGCATAAGATTACCTTTCTTCCAGTCTTCCAGAACTTCCCATGTGTGTGACATTATTTAGGCTATGTCTACACTACCCGCCGGATCAGGGGGCAGCGATCGATCCAGTGGGGATCGATTTATCGCATCTAGTCATGAGTGCTTGCCCATTGACTCCTTTACTCCTCTGCAAGAGGCGCAGACGGAGTCGATGGGGGAGCAGCAGCAATCAGCTCACTGCAGCAAAGACACTGTGGTCAGTAGATCTAACTACGTCAACTTCAGCTACATTATTCACGTAGCTGAAGTTTCATATCTTAGATCAATTCCCCTCTCCCCCCCCAGTGTAGACCAGGCCTTAGTCATAATTTTTTATTAAGTCTGGTTCTCTGTTTTTCCACTACTGTATTTGGCAATATCCTATAACGTCTCAGAGTCTGATGTCTACTGTTCCATTCATTCACTGACTTGGAAAAGAGAAATATCTTCAGCTGCACCAACAGTACATTTGTGGTAGATTGTAGAAACACTGGGTTTTCTTGGACTATGTGGAAAGTCTCTGAGAACTTTATGATTACACCTTCAGGTTGGTTGGTTTTTTTGTTTTGTTTTGTTTTCCTTTTGTCTCAGTCCTCTGTCCTAGCTTTTGTAAAAAGCCATGATGCCTGGGCAGTTCTTAAACAGTAATTCATAATTTGGGGGCCTAAGTTGCTACTGAACACTCACCTGAGAGGTTGCAAATCCCTGTTCGGATCCCTTTTCCCATCATAAGTTAGAGCCCTAACAACTGGGTTAAAAGTTGTGAGATAGATGGTGGTTGTCCTCTCCAGCTCCTTGCAAGTGACTCCTTACTTCAGGAGAAGGCTCATGGAGTAGGTCTACACTATGGAGCTAAGTCGACCTAAGTTAAGCAACTCCAGCTATGTGAACAATGTAGCTGGAGTCGATGTAACTTACGTTGACGTAACTTATGTCAACTTACTGTGGTGTCTTCATCGCACTGGGTTGATGGGAGAAACTGTCCCATAGACTTACCTTGTGCTTCTCATTCCAGTGGAGTGCCAGAGTCAATTGGGAGAGGTATCAGTGGTCGATTTAGTGGGTCTTCACTAGACCCACTAAATCAGGGTGGGCAAATTTTTTGGCCTGAGGACCACATCTGAGTATGGAAATGGTATGGCGGGCCATGAATTCTCACGACATTGGGGGTTGTGGAGCAGGAGGGGGTGAGGGCTTTGGCTGGGGTGAGGGCTCTGGGGTGGGGCTGAGGATGAGGGATTGGGAGTGCAGGAGGGTGCTCTGGGTCGGGACCAAGGGGTTTAGAGGGCAGGATGGGAATTAGGGGCTGGGCAGGCACTGGGGGATGCTTACCTCAAGCAGCTCCCAGAAAGAGGGGCCTGTCCCCCTCTGGCTCCTATACAGAAGCGCAGACAGGTACCACTGTGTGCTGTCCTGTCTGCAGGCTCCACCCCTGCAGCTCCCATTGGCTCTGGTTCCCAGCCAATGGGAGCTGCAGGGGTGGTGGTGCTTGGGGTAGGGGCAATGTGTAGAGCCCCCTGGTTACATAGGAGCGGGAGAGGGGACATGCTGCTGTTTCCGGGAGCTGTGTAGAGCAGGGCAAGCCCCTGAGCCCGCTCCCCCGCTGGAGTGGGGAAAGTCCTGCACTCTGCTTCCCAGCTTGAGCTTGAGGGCCGGATGAAAACATCTGGAGGGCCTACCCCTGCACTAAATCGACCCCTGGCAGATCGATCGCCACGTGTTGATCCCCCAGTAAGTGGAGAGAAGCCCATAGAACTGAGTATCAGAGGCCGTTAGGATTTAGCACACACTTCTGTCCATGGCATCTTCCGTTGGCTATCTTAGGCCTGGTCTACACTACGAGTTTAAACTGAATTTAGCAGCGTTAAACTGATTTAACCCTGCAGCCATCCACACAACAAGGCCCTTTATATCAATATAAAGGGCTCTTTAAACCGATTTCTGTACTCCTCCCCGACGAGAGGAGCAGTGCTGAAATTGGTATTGCTATGTCGGATTAGGATTAGTGTGGCTTCAAATCGACAGTATTGGCCTCCGGGCGGTATCTCACAGTGCACCACTGTGACCACTCTGGAAAGCAATCTGAACTCAGATGCACTGGCCAGGTAGACAGGAAAAGCCCCACGAACTTTTGAATTTCATTTCCTGTTTGCCCAGCGTCGGAGCTCATTATCAGTCATGGTGTGGACGATGCAAGTCCAAATCCGAAAAAGTAGCTTCCCAAGCATGTACCGTATGGAGATACGCTGTCTGATCGCATGTATGGCGGAAGACAATCTGTTCTACTTCAGAGCATCCCCCGTATACAGAGACGAAAATGCCAACAGCAATTTGACGAAAAATCTCCAGACGTATAGTAGACAGAAGGCCACAAGCACAGTGCTGTGTGACACGCTGTGAAACGCAAAGGCCCCAAAGAAAAATCAAATGGACGCTCATAGGAGTGAGGGGAGGGGTATTAGAGCTCCAGCTCTCCAACAGTCCCCGCAGTCTCCGTTAAAACTCATTTTCATTCTTGCATGAGCTCCCTATGCTGGAAGAGGTCAAAAAACATTATTTCCCAGAGTAGTCTTCAAGAGGTAATACGTGTTGTATCTGATCATTACCCGCTCTATCCGCCCCCCCAAAAGAAAGAGGAAAAAGAAAACGTTTCCTCGCTTTTTTCAGTGTTTCACTAGATGTCTACTCAGGCTGCTGGTAGGCATGGCGGTGACTGCAGCCGAGCGACCGAGCTCCTCCTTACCAGGTGAGTGCTGCCAACCTAACAATACAATGACTGCTTATCCAAGTCGTCTTTTCAGTTCCCGTGAGTTACCTACTGGCCTCATAGCTGAGGGTCCTCGGCCGGTGAGATGTCTGCTGGGTTAAAAAATAGGAAATGCTACCACGGATCCATTCCTGGCACGAATGGTACCAAAACGGCTCTGCTAACACGTCTCTATCCATACCGCAACTGGAGGCTGAGCCACATCAGTGCCCCTTCTCCCTTTATCATAGTGTAAAGAAAGATCTCATGTACTGCCTGGACTACATAGCAGCGAGGGGGCTCGTCCCCCACCTATTATTAATTCCTCCTGGACTATTAGACTCATAGCGGGAGGCTTCCTCCTCTCATTTTATCTTCACTAAAACTCAGTGTTTCTTATTCCTGCCCATCTATTTATTACCATTGCCATAGTAGCCCAGAGAGGATTGGGGGAGGAGGGAACAACGGATAGGTTGTTGCACGGAGGCACCCCTAGCATGGCATGCAGCTCATCATTTCTGGGGAGATCTCTGGGCTCTGACACCGGAGTGGCTGTGCTCTCTGGTTCTCTAGTACACTTGCCCCATATTCTAGGCAGGACTGACTCTATTTTAGACAAAACATAAAGAAGGGAATGACCTGGGGAGTCATTCCCGTTTTGTCCATGCGCGCCCCCGGCCGACCTCACTGCAAGGCCAGCAGAGAGCACCCATGACAGCAGCAGACAGTACAGAATGACTGATAACCATCATCTCATCGCCAATTTGCAATGGCATTGACACGATGTACAATAGAGATGGTAACTGTCTCTGCTACCTTGCAAAGGCAAAATGAATGCTGCTGTGTAGCACTGGATATCTGTCTGTCCAGCAGCATCCAGTACACATATGGTGACAGTGACAAAGCACAAAATGGGCTCCATGATTGCCATGCATGGCGTCTGCCAGGGCAATCCAGCGGAAAAGAGGCACCGAAAATGAATTGTCTGCCGTTGCTTTCATGAGAGGAAAGGATTGAATGATGACATTTACCCAGAATCACCCAAAATCACTCGCAGACACGTTTTGCACTGGGATCTCAACCCAGAATTCCAATGGGCAGGGGAGACTGTGGGAAACTTACAATGGGATACGCTAGCAGGATAGACTACACACACCAGGCAACGCTTCGGAAATCGACGCTAGCCTCGGTACATGGATGCACACCGCCGAATTAATGTGCTTAGTGTGGCTGCGTGCACTCGACTTTATACAATCTGTTTTACAAAACCAGTTTATGTAAAATCGGAATAATCTCATACTGTAGACATAGCCTTAGGCAGGAACGCACCTAGCAGGCAGGCAGAAAAAAATGGGATTCACAAAAGCCAGTCTTCATCCATTTGTTGTATAAGAGGCTTGGAGTGGTTCTCTCTGATATCAGTTTATTCTTTTTAGATAAAGTTAGTCCATGGTAATGCTCAGCATCTAAGTACCTTTTTGAATCTAGTCCCCTGGCTCTAAAATCTGAAAGTTTGTCATGGTTTGAAGATTCAGTTTGACCCTGCCAGTGGGTGACACAATGAATAACTGACAACTAGCCATTACACTATTAAACTAAAAAGTACTGGAGGACAAAATCATGCCCAAATGGAATTCCACCATATTACTGCAAGGGAAAAAAAAACTTGCTCAATGAAATTTAATTTTCTTTAAAAATCTTTTACACTAACAGGAACTAAGTTGTGTTAGCCAGGATAGTTGGAATGTCATTGGGCTTATACTTTATCAGAAGCCGGTTCATTTCTAAGCCGACCTCCCCCAAGATGGATAAGTTAAAATGGAAAATGTTTATGACTCATTCATAAGCCAACTGTATAATTCAGGGATCAGCAAACTTTGGCTCCCAGGCCATCAGGATAAGCCACTTGTGGGCCGAGATGGTTTGTTTACCTCAAGCATCCGCAGACACGGGGTAAACCTAAGTAAACAAAGTGTCCCGGAGCACCAGCTGCTTACCCTGATGGGCCAGGACAGCAACTGGTGGGGAAATGTTTTTTTGGGGGGAGAAGCTGAGGGTCAGGGGAGTAACCCCTGTGACCACCCCCCACATGACCTATCAGGACCCCCACACTCTTCTCTTCCCATCCCTTCCCACCTTATCTGAGGAGGGCCAGGGGATGATGTCTCTGTTCTGGCTGGAGCTGCTCCAGCAGGCTGGACAGCACGGTTGCAGCCTGTTCCAGTTGGCCAGACCGGGTGGTGCAGCCGCAGCATGTTCCAGTGAGCTGGGCCAGGTGGCGGGCTGGTGTGATGATCCAAAAAGCTCCCTCTCCCAATTCCCTACTTTGGGTGCACTGAACATGCTTACCTGAATGAGCATGCCCACTAACCTTCGCTTTTGTGTGGCAGAAACTGCAACTAGTTGCAAAAGTGGAGGGTTGCTGTTTGTGCGCGGCCACAGCCTGCTCTGGAGGGTGGCGCCAAACGGCACGGCTGCACCCTGCGAGCCCCCAGAGCTGCAGCTGCTTTGGAGGCTGGGAGGAGAGCAGTGTGGTCAGAAGTGGAGAGACTCTGGCCCCACCTCTTTCCTTCTGGCTGTGCTGCCTCTCCTTGCTCCCTCTGTTGGCGGGAGGGGTTCTGTCCCACCTCTACCTCTCTATACCTGTTAATAAGCCAAATCCCTTCTCTGGTGCTTCCCTTTTTTACTAAAAAAGATTTGGCTTATGAACGAGTATATACAGTATTTCTTACCCAGAGAAGCACCATTACAAGAACGTAAATTAGTCTTCAGATCTTGAGAGCTTCATCCATGATCCTCTGTTCAGTTAGGATATTATTACAACCATAAGAGAATAAAAATTCTTTTTTTCTTAATTGTAATCTTAGTCTGTGGAAACTGATGGCATTCCTTTGGGGATAGTTACTTATTCACTACTGGTGAATGAGTGAATGGTTTTGTAAAGCCCTGTATGTAAAGTGCCAACTGTTAAATTTGTTCTGTAAAAACAAAGTAGATTAGCTTTGATCTAATTAGAAGCTGAGCATATTTTCACTGAGTCTCACTGGTACAGAAATTTTGCTTTAGATAACTTTTTCTGTGCAGTCCTCTTTTCCTCCTGAGATATCGTATAACAAAAGCCATACTTTCTGTAGCTGTGGTCTAATCATGTATCCATTGAAATCAATAGCAAAACTTCTTTTGATGTGGTGTAGAATTATGCCCTTATAGAGTTTGGGACAAAGTCTGAGCACATCTTCATTGCCTGAGTTCTGAGAATAAATCTTTCCATGTATACATCTGCATGTATGAAATATACTCACATCTTAAATTGATAAGGAATTTCTTTCATTCAAAACTTCATTTCTTAACTATCTTTTAATAGTTTAAAACTTTAAAAAGGTCTGAAAAGCACATTACTCAGTGTTAATATATTGATTATCTCAACCATTTTCCATTATTCAGTTACGTACACAAAGTTATAAGTTTCTTTCAAGTGAAACAATACGTAATATGTATCTTTCTCTCTCATACATGACCTCATGAATTTGTTTTTAAAACATTTTCATACAGAAAACTTTCACTTGGAGCCAAATGTTAAGAAACTAAAGTATTGTGGTTTTATATTAGATACTAGCTGCTAAAATATAATCTTGAGCTCTTCATATTCCTAGGTGATGTTCAAAGCATACTTTGCATTTCTATAGGTCCTTTTATTTGTCGACCTCCAAAACAGTTTATGGAAATGTGTTAGAGCCTTTGATAGGCAGGAGAAGCTTATGTTGTAGGCCCATTTTTACAGATAGAGAAATTGAGCTTTGGAGAGAGATGAATTCCCCAAGATGATTCTGGAAGGTTATCACACTCTAGACCAGAACTATCCAACAATTTGTTTTTACCAATAAACTATGCTTCTTACATATTAAAATTAGGACTGTTGATTAATTGCCGTTAACTCACGCAATTAACTCAAATTAATCGTGATTAAATTTTTAATCATGATTAATTACACTGCTAAACAGTAGAATACCAATTGAATTGTATTAAATATTTTGGATGTTTTTCTACATTTTCAGATATACTGTATTTCAATTAAACTTTATTTTGTGTTGTATACTGTTCACTTTATATTACTATTTTTATTACAAATTTGTCCTGTAAAAGAAATAGTATTTTTCAGTTCACCTCAAGTACTGTAAACTCTTGATCATGGAAGTGCAACTTACAAATATAGTATTTTTGTTACATAACTGCACTCAAAAATAAAACAATGAAAAACTTTAGAGCCTCCACTCAGTCCTACTTCTTCAGCCAGTCACTAAGAGAAACCAAGTTTGTTTACATTTATGAGACATAATGCTGCCCACATTTTAATTACAATGTCATCTGAAAGTGAGAGCAGGCATTCACATGGCACTGTTGTAGCTGGTGTCACAAGATACTTACGTGCCAGATGCACTAAAGAGTCATATGCCTTTTCATGCTTCAGTCATCATTCCAGAGTAAATGCTTCTATACTGATGATGCTCACTTAAAAAAAGTATCAATTAAATTTGTGACTGAACTCCTTGGGGGGACAGTTGTATGTCCTCTGCCCTGTTTTACCCACATTTTTGCCATATAGTTCATGTTTTAGCCATCTTGGATGATGACCCAACACAAGCTGTTTTTTTTGAGAACACTCTCACTGTAGATTTGACAAAATGCAAAGAAGATACCAATGTGAAACTTCTAAAGATGGCTATGGCACTTGACCCAAGGTTTAAGAATCTGAAGTGCATTCCAAAATCTGAGAGGGATGAGGTGTGCAGCATACTTTCAGAAATCTTAAAAGAGCCACACTCCAATGCAGAAACTACAGAACCCGAACCACCAAAAAAGAAAATCAACCTTCTGCTGATGGCATTTGACTCAGATGATGAAAATGAACATGGATCGGTCTGCATTGCTTTGGATCATTATCTAGCCGAACCCTTCATCAGCGTGAATGCATGTACTCTGGAATGGTGATTGAAGCATCAAGGGGCATATGAATCTTTAGCAGATCTGGCACGTAAATATCTTGCAACATCAGCTACAACAATGTCATGCAAACGCCTGTTCTCACTTTCAGGTGACATTGTAAAGAAGAAGCAGGCAGCATTATCTTCCGCAAATGTAAACAACTTGTTTGAGCTATGGGCTGAACAAGAAGTAGGACTGAGTGGACTTGTAGGCTCTAAAGTTTTGCATTGTTTTATTTTTGAATGCAGAGGTTTTTTGTACAAACTACATTATCTCTACTTATGAGACAGAAATAGGTTGTTCAGTGTTCCACTATACCGTCTATACCCAACCTTTTGAGTTCCTGGTACATTTCAGAACTGGGAAAAAAGTAAACTAAATATCCCAGTTGGTTCCTGGTAAAAAATCTTTTGCACATTAATTTAATTTTAAGCTGTATGCCTTGAGACCAAACAGTCCTCACTCATTTTCTAAAGAACAACATCCTTGCTTGTCTTCTTGTCTTACATTTTTCAGTCTTGATGAATAAAAAATGCACTGAGTGAATAAAGTGCATTGAAAAAGACTGTGAATAAAGTGCAGTGACATGGCATGTTTTCTGCGAGGTTGACCACCACATTAAGTGCCTTACATATATTATGAAACCTTTTGCACTTTATTGTTTATTATATTTTAATTAGGGCTGTAAGTGATTTTAAAAAACAATCATGCTGTTAAACAATATAATACAATGTATTTCCATATTGATGTTTTCTACATTTTCACATATATGGCTTTCAATGACAACACAGAATACAAAGTGTACAGTACTCTTTATATGTTTGATTTAAAATATTTGCACTAAAAAACAAAATAGTATTTTTCAATTCCCCTAATACAAGTACTGTTCTGCAATTTTTATCGTGAAAGACCAGTTGATGGCTGCCATTAACACTTTCCAGTACTGTTCAACTTAGCACACCTCACTGGAATTTAAAATATTGACACCCTGAATGAACATATTTCCCATTTTAAAAAAGAGGTGGGGGGAGTTGTAGGGCCCATAGCCCCTGGCATGTTGGAGAGAATGGGGATCAATTGAATGGGGGAAGGAAACATTAGGGGGACACAAAGTCCCTGGCATGTGGTGGGGAGGACTGGGAGAGCCTGGCATGAGAGGAAGGGGAGAGGTTACAGAGAGCTCTTGAAATAGAGGGAAATGTACATAGTAAGATTGGGGTGAGGGGATGGAATGGAGGAATACAAGGAGCCCTTGGTGTGTGCAGTCAGCTGGGCTTTCAGAAGCAACAGTGACGAGTAGTGTATATTGGGGCAGAAGGGATTATGGAGCAGTTCTGAGCCTAAGTGACTCTGCCGACTGCTCCTGCAGAGTATGCTCCAACTAGAGGAAGGGCTTAAAAGGGAGCTAGACAGCTCAGCAACGAGCAGACAGGATAGGAGGATAGACCATCTTGTGCTTTCCTGAGCCTGACTGGAGATGAGGGCTGATCAGGAATTGCAACCTACTTGAAACCCTGATGGAAGTGTGCAACGGACCCCAGCTGATGGGAGTTAAACCTAGGAACTTGTCCCAGTTTGAATGGAGCTAGCATGTTAAGGCGGCTAATAGCTGGGCTGAGGATTCAGTTGTTTTTGCTACCGTCTGTTGGGCTTTAAGTGAAAGACTTTACAGTCTTCTGGGTAAGTGAATGGTAGGAAGTGGCCCAGGAAGGGAGCCTTGAAACACTGCAGAGTGTTTAATATCACTGCCTTTCATAGGGCCCAGGGCCAGAGCCTGGTGGGGAGAAGACCTGGGCTCCCCTATCAACCACCACTTTTGTGGAGTAAGGCACAAACTCCATTCCTCCTCTCTACTTGAAGAGAAGGAAAAGGTAGAGGCATTGTAAGCCATGAGTCAAATGTGTGCAATCTTCAGGGACTGAAGGTGGGCTGAAGACCCTTTCTGCTGTGGGGACATTGGGCTCCCTTTACTCCAAAAGGGGCAAACTCAACTGGTAACCTGGCCAGAGGGCCAAGTTGCTACCTACTGAAAGATGGAATAGTACAATGTTGGATTGATTGCTGGCAAGGAATGCCAGAGATGGGTGAGAGCTGGCACTCGATGACCTAACCACTAGAGGGGTATCATGAGTAAGCCCAGCCCCATCTTAGTGACCTTCTGCTTATTTCAATGATGACTTCATTTCAATAAAACATCACTACTTGGAAATTCTCTTTAGACGTGTGATGCTTGTTAAGAGAACTTGCATTCTAGGGATACAGGTTTATGAAAAGTTACTGTAACCATTTTAGCAGTGCCTATTTTACTACTAGTAAAGTGGTTTGTAAACTTGTGTGTATTCTCAAAGAGTTGGTCCATCAACCTATCTAAGTATTAGCAATGTAAGGCAAAGGATGTTTTAAAGGTTCATGAGGATCTATAATTAGAAAGATAAAACAGATGTATTAAAAGGACTGAAATAATCTCCAGCCCAGGTAACACATGCTAGTCATGCAGCTTATTTTATTTAGTTAATGTGTTTAATTGCCTTTTCTTAAGCTGCATATTTCAAGGTAACTTACCTTATCATAGTTTTCTAAAAGCTGAAAATGATGTGTATTTAATGAGAAACTGACTTTGCTGTTGTCCTTAGGGCCCAGGCAGTGCTAGGTACAAACATCAAAGGATGGAGTTGTTGCCGCTGAAGAGTTTACAGACCTAGAATATGGGATAAAGCAAAGCCTTGTTGCTTATCTAGCTTATATATGCAGGCTTACTGTTAGTGTAAAATGTTGGGGCTGCTCACAGTGAAGTATACCAAAACCTTAGCATACCAGTGATATATCAGGTGTACCATGACTCAGAATGCAGTGTAGATGCAGCTAGATATTGTAGGGAATAGTCCTGGTGGGTCCCAATAATTACTTGGACTCATATATAAGGAAGATGGTATTTTACTAGTGCGGGGAGGAAAACGAAAGGTTGCCGGTGCCTGAAGTACAGTTAGTTACAGTTCAGTGTGAGCAATAGCAGTAAATGTTTGGGTCCCTGAGGCAGTCCATCCAAGAGTTAGGGCTACCCTTCCAGTCTAGTCTCTATTCAACCAAATAGAAGCTTGCAGTTTTCCAAGCCAGGCTCAGTGTCTCTTACTGGAGACCCTTTGAACTGTCTCTCTGCCTAGCAGCTGCTGCTTCCCTGTAAGTTTCACACTGACCTGCACTCAGCTGTAATGTTTTGCAGTCACAGTCTGTTCGATATGTGGCTCAGCATAAGATTTTTGGGAAATGTGGCATGTGGGTGTGTTTTGTATCCAGCGTTTTTGTATCTTCAAGGCTAGCCACGTGGATGCTGCTTTCAAACCGAGCCCAGACATCTCCTAGTTCAGGACAACCTCTCCCCTTACCTGGCCAGGAGGAAGGGGTTGGGGGTGCGGGGAAGAAGCCTGATAGGATTTGTAGTCTTTTGCTTAGTTGATACATCATGTCAAGTAACCTTTTATCTTTCTAATAAAGTTTTAAAACTAGTGAAAATGAACAGGTACAAAGAGGAGACAAAAACAAGAATGATTTACCGTGTTATATCTTTTTCTATTTTAGTGGGCCATAGAACAAAACTTAGGCTTCCATCCTGCAAGAGGAGAAT
Organism: Chelonoidis abingdonii; assembly: GCF_003597395.2. Lineage (NCBI taxonomy): Eukaryota > Metazoa > Chordata > Testudines > Testudinidae > Chelonoidis > Chelonoidis abingdonii. The sequence goes on along the minus strand of NC_133769.1, from coordinate 182,360,311 downwards.
CATATCTGCGCCTTTTACTGACTATATTTTTACTCTTTGGGGGCATCTGTTAGCATTGGGTGGCGGGGAACACCAGTTAATAATGTGAGTTGAATTTGACTATTTGTGCATCATTAGCAGAATATGCATTCCAATCCCTTACACCTGAAGTAACCCACTGAAGAGTGAAGTTGGACAGGTGACACTGCAGAAATAATTTGGCATTCCAAACCTTTACTTTTGATGATGCTCAAAAAGAATCCAACTAGACTTTGATATCCAGGTTTGAGTTTGTTCTGTTGGAAGTTAAAAATAAATATGATAAAACGACTTGTAAACTGAGCCTGTTCAGTATGTTAAATAATGAGCTAATAAATGTGCTGTTTTTCATAAACTTTATAAAATGTAGATGCCTTTAGAATACACTGGGAATTATACCTGAAGTGGGTTATTAACATTTTGGAAGACATTTTTAAGTCTTTCAGTATTGCCATTAAAACTTACAGAATCAACTTGTTAACCTTTATGATAGGGTCAATTTAATTTTATTATAATACTTGGGGGTGGGGGGGGAATGGCTTGCCCAAGTTGGGAGGGTGATTAGAATTTTGTCTTAGAGAATTAGCCAATAATGGGAACAAATTGTACCTTGAAGAAAAACTCTTTAAAATAAATACTAATTAAAAATTGCTGGGGAAAGATTTCTGTTCACTTGAGAGATTGCTCTACCACACAAGCAGTTTCCTCTTGGGTGCTGGATTTAATTGCTACAAGTATATTTATAATGCTTCAGGTCCCCTTCCCAGTAAGATTCTGTACTACTTGAAAATATTTTTTTTTCAATCTCTCATGCTGTATGAAGAAATGATAAAATATTAAAGGAAAACCTATTATTTAGAATAGCAGACATGCTTCTGTTCATTCACTTCCCCACATAGTCCTCAAACCTTCTCTTTGCCTTGCTGTCTGTGCTGCTTGAAATTAATTTGTAGCAGTCTGTTACTAACAGGAAGTAGAGTTGGACCAAGGGTATGTCTATTCTGCAGCCAGGGCCGGTGCAACCATTTAGGTGACCTAGGGTGCTAGGATTTCGGGGGCGCTATTTTCTTTGGCAGCAACTATGGCGGCCGGATCTTTGGCCGCCCCGGTCACCGCCGGTACTTAGGCGGATGGAGCTGGCCAGGGGAGCGCAGGGAGGGCCACCTGCAGCAAGTAAGGTGGGGGGGGGCGGTACGCAGGGGAACTCCCCGCTCCAGCTCACCCCTGCCCCGCCTCCTCCCTGAGCATGCTATGGCTGCTTCACTTTTCTCCTGCCTCCCAGGCTTGCAGTGCTTGTGCACGGAGCAGGGGTGAGCTGGGGTGGAGGGGGTGCCTCAGGGCGAAGGGTGGGGGGTGGAGAGTTGCCGTGGTGGGTTGCCACAGGGTGGGGGCACGGGGGGAGATTCAAGGTAGAAGTTTTGCCTAGGGCACCAAACATCCTTGCACTGGCCCTGTTTGCAACATAAATCCATGTTTGAGCTCATGCTCAAGCATGATTTCCCCTTGTGTCTACACTGCAGTTGTGCTAACCAGGGCTCACACCTGGGACCCCAGGGCCCTGCAGGTCTGGTGGGTCAGAGAGAAGCCAGGACCCAAGGTTCAAGCCCCGTTGCTTTTCACTTTTGATGCAGCCCCGATTGACTTGGGTCCCAGGAGTCAGTCAGAAGTATCCCACATTTCCAAAGGACAACTTCCTTAGTCATCTCTATCCCAAAACAACAGTCTTCAATTCACTCTATTGAAAAGAGAAGCCACTTCCCCCTTTGTTAATGGCAGCAGCTCAGGTCAGCCTTTACCGATTCTGCTCTCTCATCTTGGTGACCAGCAGACAATCAAACAGCCTCTTGGGTTTGCAGTGGACTGCAAACAGATCAGGACTCTTGCAAAGTGAGCTGCTTCCTGGTAATATGCAGGTGGCTAGTAACACATTCCCACAGTGCACCATGGTCCTACATTTATCAGTGGTCTGATTGTTGGTGAGATCTGTTAGCATAGAACTACTAGGTTATGGAAGTGAACCTGCCAGATTTATCAGATGCCTTTTCAAAGTTGATCTGGTGATTATGCATAGAAGCTCCTTTCTCTTATTCTTGGGTCATGAGGTGATATTTGTTTTAAGCACTTGATAGTAGCTTTGGAAATCATCTCTGAGTATGTCACTCTTGAGTTTTCAGATTAAAATCCTATTGATTGCCCAAGGTAGTTCCTGCCCGTGACTTCCTTCTGTACAATTTTAATCTGATACCCCAAAGAGCTTTGGTTCATAGACATTAAAACAAAAACACTGTTGCACCACTATGCTGGATACATCTATCTGAATTCGTCCGTTTGTCAGACAGGTATAGTATCCTGGACAAACCTTATGGGATAAGTTAAATCTTACTGAATTATTTTAGGAATCTGTTGTATTAAAACTCAATTATTTATGTGGTACTGTAGCATTGTACGAAACTTCTTTAGGAGACCTGATTGATGTGATCTTTGGGAAGTTCCTAAATTTCAAAGGACTGTTGGGCAATATATATGAAGTTGATTTCCAAGTTGAAATACTTGGGGTGAAGGGAATGCAAATGGCCTACCCTCTTGTTGAAGCTTTGCCTTGAACTGAAAACTATTGTCTGGCTGATTCCCTATTGATGGTCTTTTCAAAGGCCAAGATTGGATAAATGAGTGAGTAGATCATAGACTGTCAGGGTTGGAAGGGACCTCAGGAGGTCATCTAGTCCAACTCCCTGCTCAACACAGGACCAATCCCCAACTAAATCCCCAAATGGCCCCTCAAGGGTTGAACTCACAACCCTAGGAGGGAGAGAGGTTGAAAGACTAATCACTAACCAGTATCCATGCTGGAGTTGGGGTGATTTCTGGTAAGCTTACAATCATGCCTGGAGATTCTTCTGTTTTCTGTGTATTGCTTTTTCCTTAAGAATAAAAAGTGCTTGCTTAGAAAGAGCTGTGTGATAACTTATACCTGTGGCAACTGTGTGTAATACTGTGTCTAAAAAGAAGGCAAAAGGAGCCTGCTTAGGCAGTCTATCTCTTACAGAAGATGCCACATAGGGTCAAGGGAGCTGTGCAGTCTGGAAATAGCCCAGTCAGAAGAGATGTCTCCACCTAAGGGAGGCATCTGCTGAGGAGCTGGAAGCTTGAGTGTGGGTGCTCTTGCTGGACCACTGAGGGCAAATACAGGTGCATTTGCCCTGAACTGTGACCATCTCTCTAGTTCCTAGTCATGATCAATACAGATCCTCTTGAAATGTAGCAAATGAGTTCATATTCCACTTCATAACTTTTTAAACTTTTTTATCTTCTGCTAGGTTTTGAAACACTTAAGAAATTAAGTTGCTTTTAAAAAGAGGTTTTTGGTTTTTTTTTAAATAAGCTCCTAGCAATTCTCTTAACAGTTTTCCCTAAAATCACACTGCAGTATTTCTTAACACAATAAGTTATTACACGTTTTATTTCAGATCATTATTGTTCTTTGACTCAGGTGGCATATAAATACAGCAGTATTTTTGTTTACTTTTAAAAAAGGCTTTATCTGGTTTGCTCCTTTCCCCTCTTTCTCTGTGCAGGGGAGAGCTGGTGCTACTACTGCAGCCAGCAGCACACATACTGGTGTTGATCCAAGCCTGGCTCTGATTTTGGAAGTTTCTACTGCAGCTTTTTTAGTTTTATATTCTTCCTTCACACCCCCACACCCGCAGCTGGTTTATGTACATTAGCAACAGTAAACCCTTCACTTAGTATGCAGTCTGTCCCCCAACTCATCCAAAAGGTAGAGCCTTCACTGGGGAGGCTTCACTTTCCTACAACTGTGTTTTTACCTGACCTTTTTGGGACCCTATATTCTGTGCTTATTCTTTCATCTGGCATCAGCAGATACCCAACCAAGAGGTGAGAGCAATGAACTTGAAAGCTGAGAAAATCAAAATAACTTTTTATGAAGAGGAAAAAATAGCAATTTTTGTTATCAGCTTATCTTGCAGTGGCTCAGAGTGTGAGTACCAGCCTCAGGGAAGACTCAGGACACAAACCCCAAATTGGGTTTCAGTTCTATCCTTAGAGTTCAACAACCTATTATCAAGTGTAAACTCCTCAGGTATTGTAACAGCCTTAACATGGAGTCACTCCATCCCCTTGGGTACTCTGCTCTATCTTTCCACCCAGATAAGCTTACCTTTGTGACAGATGGTCCCTTACACTAAAGATCACAGCAATATTCAGGTTACTCCCAGTCCCAAAGAATAGGTCACGTACTTACCCCAAGTCAATTACACCTTAATCTCACACCAAATATAAGTCTTGGAGCCAATCCTATAATAAACTGCCTAAAAACGTATTTCCTTTTTCTATATAATTATTTACAAGGTTGAAGCAGATACTTGTATATACATACAAATGAGTTCCACTCCTAAGTGTCAACATGTAATAGACTCTTCTATGATAAGCATTAGGATCTTGGGCTTATGCTCAGTGATCCTTTCCCATCCAGGGCACCATAAAGAGACACTTCATTGTTTTTAGCGTTTTTATTCCTTTCCCACTCTGCTTCAAGTTGGAAACTTAGCTGATGAGAGGAATTCACGGGCACAGCTCCTCCTTCTTGGAGGGTCAGGAAACACTCAGCAAAGTCTCGTGTTCTCTAATGTTTCGCAGTAGTTCATCTGGTGTTGACAGGCCTTCTGTGTCAGGAAGGACATAACACCTTCTACTGGAGACTAATTTTTCACGCAAGTTAATGCTTTTCTTTTGTGTGGTGGTTTACACAGTCAGAGGCTTACAATGCAAACACTTAAATATTACCTTTTATAACTGAAGCCCATAGGGATAGCTTGCTGACATGCATCTGATGAAGTGGGTATTCATCCACGAAAGCTCATGCTCCAATACATCTGTTAGTCTGTAAGGTGCTGTCATAGCTTCCTACTCAGATTTGAACCTTAGCATTCATAACCTGAGAAGCTAGCATGAACCCTCTAAGCTTAATTACCAGCTTAGATCTGATAGGCTGCCACCAACCAGGAATCAGTGCCTGGTACACTTGGGTCCCCCAAAACTTCCCTGTGGGACCCCAAGACTCAGATGCCCTGAGTCTCCTAACAAAGGGAAATA
>NC_133769.1:182346274-182354617 GCF_003597395.2 Chelonoidis abingdonii | reverse complement strand
TTGTACTTACAACTGGGAAACAGAAGATTAGAAGGACTGGAAATAGATCCTCTCATAGCTGAGAGAGCACAGAACAGACGAAGACCCAAGACCAAGGAACACCCCCTAATTCCCTCCCTTAAGCTTTGAAAAATCCGGTTTCCTGATTGGTCCTCTTGTCAGGTGTTTGGTTCCCTTTGTTAACCCTTTACAGGTAAAAGAAACATTAACCCTTAGCTATCTGTTTATGACAGGTGCCACAGTCTCTTTGCTGCTTTTACAGATCCAGACTAATACGGCTACCCCTCTGATACTTGCTTTTACTGTATCACTGCCTTGCCTTATTATATTGAGCTGCTGTCATTATAATCAGCTGTAAAGCAAGAAACCTACAGGCATATATGATATTAGCTGAAGCATATAGTAGCGTAAATGTTAAGTAGGCCATAACCCTTGGCATTTAGTGGTTACCTGTAGATTTTTGGGAACTAAGAACTTACTGAAACATTTGAACTCTTACCATTGAGCAAGTGCTACCACAAAGAACATGGAAATAATAACCACAAATGCGCTTATGCAAGGGGTGACTGGTATGATCATAAGCTGAAATTTTAGTTACACATATCAATAGACTAACCTATACAAGAATACCTCAACATTAGTTGACTGAGGAAATACAAATAAGGAAGAAGGGAAAATCCATACTGAATCTGCAGTAGACATAGTGGCGTCAGTGGAACATATATAAGTGACATCTCAGGCTGTGGGCAGTAGGGGAGAGAGAGGTAGCGCTTGGGAGGTACCTAAATGATGGCCACTGGTGGTGATGAGGAAGGTGCAGGCTAATATTTGAGGTTGTCCTGCAAGGGATTGTGTGAGTACATGGAGGTTCAAATGGACATTCTGTAGTCTTTAGTCTAACTGAGTGAGCTAATTTTTGTGACTTTGCTAAATGTATTAATAAACTTCATAAATATAGAAGAGTTCCTATGTTGTGAGTGTTGCATCTGTGCATCTCAGGGTTCCCAACTATAACATAATTTTAATACTGGGCCTGATCTTGGGACAAGGACCTGTCTACCCTCAAAGTGATAACTGGACATTCTTAAGTAACCAATATATTAATACATAATCTATATAGATCAGGCTACATAATATGGGATACAGATGTTATAAGTGAGATTAATGCATGCGGCAACTTGCAAGCATTCAATAAGGTCTAAACACTCAACACATTTTTATAATTCTAATACCGATTTTAACACTATAAGTACACATGTGAGCCAGACGGTGACACCAAAAGGGCAGCCTCCTCGCGGACTGTTTCATAAACCTGAGCTATCAATTGCTTAGATAATATTCCCTCTGTATGCAGCAGCTTTATCTCTGCATTTCATTTTGCTTAAACAAAGAAAGAATGGTCTGTTTACCTTTTACTGTTGTAACCTTACTGCTGCATTGTGCTTGTATTTAAAATATAAACAATACAGGGGAATGTGCAACTCAAAACAGATGTTTTTTACTGCCACCTGTTTGAATGTCAAGAAAATATTCCCATTGATTTCAAGTTTGGGAATTCCTAAATTTAAAGTCTAAATTGACTCAATGATGTTCATGATAGAGAGAAACCATGAAGATTTACAAAACAGGGAGATTTTAGTGTGTTCTGTCAAAAAAACCCATTATTACAATTTTCAGACTGTGGACGCATTATGTTAAGTAAATTAAAATGGAATAATGTTGCTGGAACTTGCAGAAGGCAATTTATCTGTTCTATTTGGGACTATTATCACTGTTTCTCACTTTTGTTCTCTTATTTGGTGTATGTCTGATTCTAGCTGGTCTCATGTTCTGTGTTTGTTCTCATTTTAATGTATATTGAAATGCCACCTCAACCAGGAGCATGAGACTGAATCTTAACTAAAATTGTATATTAATATCTAATTGGATAGGTGGTACCATCTGATTTGAAACTTGCATCTGATCATACAGGAAAAAACTTGGATTTAGCTCTCAACTCGTCCTTTGCTATTAATGTTGAGTGTACACTGTCAGTATCTAATACCTTTTGTATTTTTTTTCCTGGTCCCTCTTTGAGCCAATAAAGAATACATTGATAGAGCTAGAATCTGGCAGCATAGCACATATTCTGCCATTTTTGCAGCTTTCTTTTAAAGGACCCCTTTCAATTTTGGCATCCCTAAGGATAAGGTTATAGACTCTTCTGTCCATGATTGCTTCGAATTATAGCACAGCAATTTCTAGGGTTTTTTTTCCCCCCAACAGCAAGATATCCTCTCCCAGGCTTCACTTATAAATTCAGCATGCTTACGAATTGGCCTGTCTTGAGGGAAGACATTTCTAAAGCGATAGATACAGCAACCTTGGATTCTGTTTAGGTAATAGGTTTCAAATAGGTAAGAGTCAAATGATGACTTCTGATCATTGCCTTTAGTGCTTTCTCTGACTAGCAATTTAGAACACGTGGCAGATACCTTTGAGGTAAATAACTATTTTAGAGGTATCTGTAAATGCTTAGTTCCCATCTTTTTGTCCGTAAAGAGTGAAATTTGATGTCTTGGAATATAAATTCAGACTCTGTTAAATAGGTATAAATTCCTTAGAGCTCTGGAATAGCAAGCTCAAGATTGTGGCTAATGCTGTACATAACACAAACATGAGGAGTATTTGGCCAGTGCACCATTTCATTGTTGCACTGTCTAAATTCAGGCCAACCATATTGATTTTGAGTGCTTTTGCCTGGATCTGTATAACTTCTTATTCTTTCAAACCAAATTCTGTTTGCTTGGCCAGGAAATGAAGCATTTCAAAGGAGATATAGTGCATCAATAAAAGCCTTTTATTTCCCCACAGTAGACAATCATGTTGAGGTTGGGAGAATGAAAACATTGACACCTACTGAGTATATCTGTTTTTGAAAGACTGTTAGTGTTGCCAAGTTTCACAACATTTGGTGTGTTTCTGCCACAGTTCCTAAAGTCAGATAGCCATAAGAGCGCCTAGCTTACCCTCCCATCACCCAAAAAGTCAGGAAGCTAAGTTTCTAGCTCTTGTGACTGTGTAGAAAAGTCTTAGAACATGAACTAAATGTACCTTAAAGGTTCAGAAACCTGAAGGCAAATAATATTTTCTTTTTTTTTTTTAAATCTCATGGTTCTTTATCCAATCTTATGAAATTTTGGAGCCTGACACATGGATTTTTATTTATTTATTTTTTAATGTTTGGAGTTGTCAATACTGCTTTTTAGGGATAAAGAGGGAGACAGAAGTGGGGCTTTCTGGAATGAAGGTAAAGCAGAACCACAGGATAAATACCTTTTGAAAGAGGGCTGAATTTTAAGAACTCTTGAAACCCTTTTATGACGCTCAAAGGACTGCCTTGGAGCTGTGGCTTAAACAGGTTGAGACACTGAGGAGAGAGACCCTGTAAGTTCGGATGGGGAGATTAATTGTTGATGATTTCTGACAAGAGAGTCAAATTGTGGACATTGCTTTCTAGGAATGTAACTGTTTTTTTTTCTTTTATTTTGCAACTAAGTTGAGACTGCCTTATCTCTGGCTTATGGGAAATTTAACACTATATGTTCCAAGCATTACATTGCTTTTACATTATTTTCTTAATTATTTTCCTTGTTTTTAATAAGCAGCAGTCTAAAGTTCATAGTACTAAGTGATTTCTCTCAGGCTACCCTAAAGAAAGCAACCCCCCTCAACTTTCATGGAGAGTTAGTGAAGGGAAAAGTCTATCTGAGGCTTCTTCTGACATGGAAATCTCATCTCCCAGAATGTATTTAGTAAGAGGCTGCAGTCTTCCGAACACAAGGGATTCTTAGACTGGAGAGACAATAAAAGTTAGAGGAGATGCAAGTGGTAAACATAAATGCTAATTTGGAAGGGGACAGTTACTTTGTCTTCCACATTTCCACCTCCACAAAAAAGTTGTGTGACAATGTGCTGATATTCATGGGTCCCTTTTTAAGTGTTGGCGGATACTAAGGGTATCCACTAACATGGATCCATCAGTGCAGAGGATAGTCAGTCTGTCAGCTTTCTGCTGGAACTCTAATGAAGCCTCTGTCTGCCTTCTTTCACCACCTCCACATGGCAAATCCAAGTTCACCCTGCGGCTGTACTGACTGGACCTTTTATAAATAATTTACTGCCTATTACAGGATTTGCTCTCTTGGCACTTTGGTGTGAACCTTTTTTCTTTTTCCCTGACAAAGTGTGGGGTTCATGAATTGCTGTGGGTCCAAAGTGCTTGAAAAGAAATTCTCCTCATTTAATGACACAGTTCCCAACAGCTTCTGCCTCACAGAATAGGGGCTTCTGCAATGCCTCTCCCCAGACTTCCTGTCTGGGAAGCTATAACTCTTAAACTTACAGTTCCCAATATCATGTCTTCCTTTCCCAACCAACACCTATAACTTAACAAACATTTATATAACACACAATTCCAAGTACTTATAACCAACCTGCTAACTAAATTTACTCACAATTTTCAGATAATCTCTGAGTTGCCTTGCATTGTTGCTTGGACTTGCAGTTCTCCCTTGAAATGTTAGTATTATTATTGTCAGAAGGTAAGTCCATTTCTTCTGGCAGTGCAATATCATGGGGCTCAGTTGTCTGTATTCTGGCTGCTGCCTGACTGATGCCTTTCTCAGGCAAAGTAACAAACAGTGCAATTTATTACCCTCCCCTTTGGTAGCTAGAAAGGGGTCACCTATTCCTCTTTCAGTAGTGTCTATCTGGAGTGATGTCATGGTAATGTGGAGCAGCCTCGTCTGACACCACTTCTGTTTTCTACCATTGATTTCCATCGCAGAAATAGTGCACCATGGTCATGAAGTGGTGACTGCTCCAGGGACCCTAATCATATTGCTTTTTTGTTAAGCTTTACTTATCTGTTTATACTTCTGCAAACCCCCAGTTCCTCTGACATCAGCATGCATCACTGCAGACATTCCAGTCTGTTTTTGTTAACGAAAACATCTGCATATGGCAACCCATGTTTCATTGGTACTGTCCTGTATTTTAGCTCTGTTAAATACAGCTAAGAGTCTGACTTGGCCTTTTTAGGTAGCTGCTTTTTTATTGTAACGCTATTTTCCACCAACCTTTTCAATTGAGGAGAATGGGGACTAGCAATTACATGACTACACTAAACCACTGACAACTGTTTAGTGGGATGAGTTTATACTGTGACCCATTGTCAGATGTACTATGTCTACCAAAAATATACTTAATTTGCATAACTACTTGTTTAACTGTAGTATCTTCTAGTAATGCTATTTGAGTGAGAATGACAATAAGAATGATTCATTCCCATCTGGCAGCTATACCACTTAAAGGTACAGTGCTCACTACTACATGAAGCAGTTTTCTGAAAGAGGAGCGAATCAACAGCAGCAGGCAACCTTTGATTTGAGAAGCAAGGGGACCATGCCCATGTTTCGTATTTTCCCAGAGCTGATAGTAGTATTTAGGCTTCTCAAAGCAGGTGTCTGCCTTTTTGCTTCTGCAAGCCAGCATCCCCACAGTACTGCACTGAGGCCTGCCAACCTGCCTTATTAGTTGTTTATATCATTGACTGGGAGGGAAATGGGAAGGCTATAATGTAGTTAAAATGCTAGGACTGGTGCCTGGTTTAGTCTGCAGGAGTTTGTGCATGTTACAACAACATTCGAATGCATCTGCCTTCTTAATTCTTGAGTCATTTAGAGCATCGAAATTGACAAGTATCATGCTCTGAGGTGTTCAGAAAGTGGGAGCTGTCAGGAAGAATGGAAGGATGTTGCAACATGTGCATTTGTCCTAAATGCAACTGATTGCATCTTGTTGACTACTAGGTTGCCAAATTTAATCTGAGATTTTAAAAATGTTTTTAGCCCTCATTATGGAGGGATAATAGTTAAACCATTGGAGGTGGTTAAAAAAATGGAGAGAATAACTATGGAATAGAATAGAATTGAAGACAACTCGTGTTACATCTGCACTTATTGTTCCTTTCTCTTTGTTGGGATCACTTAGGAGTTACAAGCATACATTAAAGCAAATCTGCAGTGGGTGGATAACTTCAAATGCGATATATCAGAATATTGATTCGAAAGCTGAAGTCCACATACATACTATTGTACATACTCTGCTGCACGATTTAATTGCCTTTTTGAGAAAGGATGCTGTCTATATACTAACTCACTTCGGGGTTTAGAGTCAAAATTTTGGCCCACCACATGCACGTTTGCAGATGGACAGAGTCTTTTAGCATTTCTTTATTATCTAACTCAACAACTCCACCATCAGAAATGTTTATAAAGCCCTTCTCAAAATAATGACTTTTTTTTATATTGTATGGACTCTCTAGTACCAGGTCACCATGATTCTTTTCTTAAACACAAGCTTTACTGATGCACGCAAAAGGTATTTTAGTTTTAAGGTGATGCATGAATTGAAGTAAATAGAAACTCACAGATAAGTTTAGGGGTTGGCAACCTTTCAGAAGTGGTGTGCTGAGTCTTCCTTTATTCACTCTAATTTAAAGGTTTCGCATGCCAGTAATACATTTTAATGTTTTTAGAAGGTCTCTTTCTATAAGTCTGTAATATGTAACTAAACTATTGTTGTATGTAAAGTAAATAAGGTTTTAAAAATGTTTAAGAAGCTTCATTGAAAATTAAATTAAAATGCAGAGCCCCCCAGATGGGTGACCAGGAGCCAGGCAGTGAGAATGCCACTGAAAATCAGCTCATGTGCTGTCTTCAGCATGCTTGCCATAGGTTCCCTACCCCTAGTTTAGTTCCATAACTAATTCAAGAGTGCAAGTGTTTGTCAAGAAGAGAGACCCATTCCCCACCCCATCAGATTCCCAAGTTCCCAACTGATTTAAAGCCAATAACTGAGTAAATATATATTTGGCATTGTCCTACAATATCTGTATTTCCAGAGACCATATGGCATGGGGATTATTAATGAGATACAGTGCTTTACATCTCTTGGTCATGAGTGTGAATCTGCATGAGTCATGTAATGATTAAAAGTGACCAGCTGTGCCATGGTCTATGTAATAAGTCAGTGGTCACAGTTGGCCTCCTTCTGAACAGTTCTCTGCATCACCCAACTGACCAGAGAAGGAAACTGAAGTGACTTTTCACCCCTACTGGTGGCTCCATCAGAATTCAAACACTTTCATTACTATGTTGGCAAGCTTACCTTGCTCCTTTTCACATTATGGGGATCACAAGTCCTAATTTACTGAAAATATTCCAATTTTAAGGCGCTACCTCAGACTTTTGGCTAATTATATTGAAATGGACATTTATTAGAAATGCAGGGCAGGAAGGGGCCTAAAGAAGTCAAGTCCAGCCTCCTGCATTGTAAACCTAGACAATCCCTGACTAGGGGGTAGGGAGGTTGTCTAATTTTGTTTTTAAAAGCTTCCAATGATGGGAACTTCATGACCTTCCTTGACGCCTATTCCAGACCTTAACTACCCTTTATAGTTAGAAAGATTTTCCCGATAGCTAACCTAAATCTCTCTTGTTGCAGATGAAGGCTATTATTTTTTGTTCTATATTCATTGGACAAGAGAACAATTGATTACCATCCTCTTTATAAGAGCCAATAACATATTGGAAGAGTGTTATGAGGTCCTTCAGTCTTCTTTTCTCAAGACTAAATATGCCCAGTTTTTTAACCTTTCCTTATCGGATTTTTTTAAACCTTTTACCATTTTTTTCTCTGCTTTGGACTCTTCCCAGTTTGTCCACATCCTTCCTAAATTGTGGTGACCGGAACTGGACACATTATTCCAAAATTTCAAACTACTGCTGCACTATTTGCACTATTTTATAAATATTTAACTAATAAGGTTAATAGAATGGCCATTCCAAAAAGTCTATTGTGTGTGTGTGTAATATATATATATATTACCAAAACAATAAGGACCCTTTACATACATAATATATTATGTTTGTATGTGTGTGTGTATATGTATATATATGTATATAAAAATTGCCCTCTCACCCCTATGGGTGGTATGTGTCTTCCTCAACCTCGGGTCCTCTACCAGAGGCCTGGGAGTTTGAGGGTTCTACGCAGTATCTTAGCTGTTCCTAGCATTGCAATCTTCTGATCAGAGAGCTCTGACGTTGTTCCTGGGATCTGTTGGAGCCACTCACCCAGCTTAGGAGTCACAGCCCCGAGTGCTCCTACCACCACTGGGACTACTTTGGCCTTCACTTTCCACATCCTCTCTAGTTCCTCTTTCAGGCCCTGGTACTTCTCCAGCTTCTCATATTCCTTCTTCCTGATGTTGCTGTCACTTGGCACTGCTATATCTAT